>NC_134955.1:58431628-58731628 GCF_965638725.1 Aptenodytes patagonicus | reverse complement strand
CCTGGGGAATATAGCAGTGCCTGTGAAAAGGGGACCTGGATGTTCTTGATTACAAGATGTATATCTCAAATAGAGTAGGAATGATTTTAATCCAGATTATGACATTTGTATTCTTTTCAAGTTACTTTGCATAAGGGAAAACTTATTAACATCTCAAATCTATGGTAGAAAAATTATTTTCCATATTAAGATGAAAATCTTCAAGTTAATTTTAAATGTTACATATTTGGTTTTTTTTCTTGGTTTGCTTTTTCTTTATGAGATTTCTCTTGTCCCAGTGCATTTAATGAATAATAATCTTAAGTCTTCAAAATAACAATAGCACTTGGATTTTCTTCCACATTAACTGGACTACATTTTTTGAACACATGCTAGAGATTTGAAGCCACATCCTTGTGAAAACTGAATCAAAGGAGTTTTGTTGATTTACACAGTCTGAAGATTTTTCTCTGTGTTCTGGGCTTTGCTGCTAGCCCCAGATTTCATACTACAAGAAACCATGAGAGTTTCCATCATCACTGTATAACTGGCTCTAGCTTCCAAAAGCTAGGAGAAAGAGAAATACAAATGGTCTGGAGAATATTAGTACTAGAAATTGGCTTAAATTTAGTAGTGCAAAGTGCAAAGTACTTCACTTAGGAAACAATAACAAGAATTTCTGCTAGAAAAAGGAGATTCGTTTAGACAGAAGACAAATGTCTGCATCTCAGACATTGCAGACTAATACACAGAGATGTGCCTAAGCCATTGGCAATGATGTGGCTGTGAAAAAGGCGAATGAAATCTCAGGTAAGACATACCTAGTAGAAATAGCAAATTATTAATGATACTACATATGGCATGAGAAGGATCTCCTCTGGAATAGGGTGTACAACGCAATTCTGTTCACTCTATTGAGTAAAGATTAATTTAAATGGGGGAAAAATGTATACACGAATCTACTGGGAAGAAGGCAGGGAAGCAACCTGTCTCAGGAAAAGAGACGGAAAGAGCTCAACAAGAGAAGTTAGTGTCCTGCCTCAGCCCTCCTGCCTGAGAGCATTATTTCTAACTTCACAGGCAAAAATGGTATAAAAAATCACCCAGAACACCATTCTGTGGTCAAACAATGGCTGAGAGCTACATGTAGACCCTAAAAACAATCGCTTCTTATGTCCTTTGAGATTTCACAGCTTGCTTTCTCACAGATGAATTTTAATGTATCTGTCA
The DNA here is from genome assembly GCF_965638725.1 of Aptenodytes patagonicus. Classification (NCBI taxonomy): domain Eukaryota; kingdom Metazoa; phylum Chordata; class Aves; order Sphenisciformes; family Spheniscidae; genus Aptenodytes; species Aptenodytes patagonicus. The sequence continues at coordinate 58,730,419 of NC_134955.1, read as the reverse complement.
GTCTTCTTTAGGTAGGAAAAGTAGCATACAGTATGCAACACTGAAACTATTTCCTATCCGCTCTCCATATGGATACCGTCAGAGTAAGCTGCTTCACATAAAGATATTCTTAGTGGGAGCATAACAGCATCCGTGTGAGAATCGAACAGGGGATTAATTCTTCCTAACTGTAGGTGCCTAAGGTGCTTCACATAGAAGCCTAGTCGTATCCAGAGGGCAATCAGATCTTAGGTGGGTTGAAACACCCTGGGGAGATGTCTCTCTCTTGACTAGGCAGTGTGATTTGGCACTCGCGTTTGGTGTCTCAGACAGTGTCTCTGTAACATCTCACAGGTGAATCCCTCCCCTTCGTGCAGAATTGCTGGTGTGCTGCAAATTCTCACCTCAATGTGAATTGACTTCAAGAGAAGACGAAGCCAGCATCAAAGAACAAAATCAGTGGTTGCTTTATCACTGATTTGAAGGCAAGAGGATTGGGTTTAAAGTAACATTCCTACCCAGAATATGGCTTCTTAAAATGTATACTTTGCTATGAATCCCTTCCTCTCAGGGCAAGAAGATCGTAGTTAACTCGTTCTAAGTTTCTTTACTGGTCGCTTCTACATGATTAATTCAAGCCTCTGAGGAAGAATTACTTCCAGGTTGACTTTTCCACTGGTTGGAATCTCTCCTGTCAGGATTATGAAGCTGTCTCCCACACAATTTAAAAATCTCTTTGATGTAGCCTGTATCTTGCTCTAGCTGCATAGTAAATATCTGGGAAATTAAACTCTCCAATGGGGAGGGTATCCTGTGGTTACAAGTATCTTGAGAGTTGGTCCAAGAATTATTATTCTTGCTTTCCTCCAGTCTTGGTGATCTATAGCATTTACCTCCTGTAGATTCCCCTTTGATTTTCATTCCTTTTGTCTTTATCCAAGAATTTCACTACCCTATTCTCCATTTTCATATTGTCGTCTGCTGGCATTGGAGATGTTTTTCACATACAAAACCATCCCTCTTCTGTCTCTTCCCATTGTATCTCTCCTATATAAATTGAACCTGTCCGTACTGATATTCTGGTTATGAGAATCATTTTACAAGGTTTCACTTGCACTCATACTTTCCATTATTTAGTGATACTTCTAGTTCTTCTTGCTTGTTTCCCATACAGAATTTCCATTCACATAAAGCTACTTTATGACTTTAGTACTTTTCTTATTCATCTTCTATTTCAGAGCCTCAACCTCTGTCTTATTTTGTGTGTTAAAGGCACACACTTGATTCTTTGGATTAAGTAAAAGCTTCTCCTTTCAGCTTATTTTAAAGCCCACATAACAAGCCAATTTTGTACCTGAGAAGTTGTCACTCTCTGTTTTAGTGGAGACCATCTAAGCAAAGCAACCATCTAAGCAAAGCAGCCATCTCATCACAGAAGATAGCCGAATGCTCTTTGATTCTAAAATCTTTTTCTCTGTGCTGTGGGGGAATACAGCGATCAGTGCCTCATATCTTTGCTTTTCTTCGCCAATGCATTGTATTGGAAGGCCCTGTGAAAAAAATCACCTGGGTTGATTTCAGCTTCGTTTCTTTCCCTGTTTCTTTTCCTTGATCTCTGAGGAGGTCTTTCATCTTCCCTAAACAAAATTATAGCTGTTCCTTAGGTCAGAGATTGCTTATCAGAAAAAAACCTTCCTTCTAAAGAAATAAATAAATAGAACAAAACTAGATGAATATGAAACAATTGTTTCACATTGCTGCAGTTGTCAGTATGCTAATGTCCGTGCTCTGCAGTATTACTGTGGAAATACTGCGGTATTACTGTGGAAACAGTGATGTGGGTTACTAAGAGAAAGATGATCTACTGTCAAATGGCTGCCAAAAAAAGAGGGGTCAATTTCTTTATGAGCCTTCCTATTAAAAAGAACAGCAGAAAACTGAAAGTCCAATCTGATTCATACTGCTGCAGATTCTGAAGGCTGAGCTCAAGGCATCGTAACAAAATTGCAGTCCCAGCACTGTGGGAGATGTTCCTGGACTGTGCAGGATCACTGAAGGGATAAGCAGAAATATTATTTGTATTTTAACAAACAAATGTCAGTTAGCTGTTTTCCTGTTTTAACAGGGAATTTGAATGATGATTCCTGAGTTTCTCTGAGGTTGGTTCACTTAGCAGCACTCTTTGATATTTGTGAAATGCCAGCTTTCTATGAATATAGGAGTTTGGCAAAGAACGAGAGAACTATTCATTAAAATTCAAAAGTACATAAATGACAAATAAGGAAGTAATTTAGAGGATGTATTTGGCATGTGGGGTGTGGAAACCAACCAAGTAGCCTACTGCAACTTTGACTATATTTGAAGTTATGTATTTAACTCATCCTTCTGATCCCAGCCTGGCTGGAGTCTGCAGAGGAAGCATTTTCAGTCCTGTGAGAGGCACCAGGTGTGCTTTGTACCGAGGTCAAGCAATGGCCTCTAGACATTAGTGAGGCCAGGGTAAAGGCTGAAGAGCTGGGCCATCTGCTGCCTGTGCTTCATAGGGTTGAAGGAAAGTGACAACACTGATGTAACCAAATGACAAATAGGGTAAATACAGTGATGTAACCAAGAGCTTAATTTTTTATATCTATTGGCATATGAGGCCAGGAATGGGCGTTGTCCAACTGATGGCGTTTTTTTTTTTTCAAGAAGGGAAAAAGGCAACACGTTGTTATCTTTCCACAAGGATTAGAAGAGCTTGCTTTGTCTCTGCTGTGCTTAGAGCTGGCCTGGCTTTAGATATCATCTTGAGCAGGACAACTTGAGGAGGGTTTTTGCCTCACCTTAGCTAGAAGCCTGGAATGTCGAATATTCATTGCTATTTGTACTTGGAATAGATAGATGAAACTTATACTGGGATCACCTGTACATGTCAACTGCACTGTCGGCACATAGAAACAGAGTGATTTCTACTCAAGCTCATGTTGTCTACTAGGCAAAAAACATCTCAGAGACGTCAAAGCTTCCTTTGCACGAGCAATTGTCTTTGCATGCCACAACGATTGTGCCGGCTGCATCAAAGAGCTGTATTGCTGCCTGGAGTTTGCAAACGTGCCTTAGCTCCCTTCTCACAGGCAGTTGCTTGCATGGGAAAAAGCTAATGAGTTCAGAGGCAAGGTTTGGAAATATGCAGTACCATGAAAATATATTGCAGAAGCTATCAACCCTGCTCACAAAGAGAGAGAAATATCAATCTATTATTCCTTCTAATAAGCTCATTGGTACATACTAAAGCCAGGAATTACCTTTACTGGCTTGCGTGCCATTTTAGGGCACACAAACTGCTTGGTAACTTCATTGTTAACAATGGTAATTAAGTCACTACATTATCTCATCACAGTGAGTCACTTAACTGGCATCACTGTTGCAAGATGGGAAAATTTACCAAGCTGGAAAATTATGGGTCAGATTAACTCCTAGTGCAACATTCAGAAGTATTATGCCCTGAATACATTTGGCCCACCCTTTATAAATTAGATTGTGTTTAATGCGCTTTGGAGAGGAGATGAATCAGACCTGCTGTTTGGAAAAAAAAAAAAAAAGAAAAAAAAAAAAGAAAAAACCTGTTTCATGCTTTTAGTTTGCCCATTCCTTAGGGCAAATGGCTGTTGAAGTTGTGGAAATAATCCCTTGTTTTTCCAGAAAAGGCCTACCTGCAGCTTCAGCAGTAGATCACCAAGAGAGTGTATCTTCTGTACCAGGTCATGGGAGTTCAGTGCAGAGTTGTTCAGTAGAAAGAGCATGCCTGCAGTCTCTTAAAGACATCAGACTCTGTAAGTCAGCCATGCACGTGGCCCTGAAGGGATATCTACAAGGTACTTAAAGCTATAACATCACTCGCAAAGGTCTGAAATGGGAATTGAGTCTAAAATATACAATTACATTTGAGAGGTGTTTTAAAACAGGCCATGAATATCTGTTTTTGAAACCCCCCTGTGACTGAATTTTCCTTTTGACCGTTAAATATTTTTTTTAAAAAGAAGGAAAACAGAAACTGTTGATACTGTAATATTTTTTACTGATGACTCGCATTATCCCTGAGTGACAGCTCCTTCATTCAATTGCAGGAAAATATGGACATCATGCCCAGGTAAACACTCATTAACTTCTCTTGACAGCCCTTTTTAAATTAAAAAAAAAAAAAAAAAAGGCACTCCAAGTTGCTGCCAAATTTGGCAGCTCTGATCTTGTCCTGACTCTAAGCCTGAGGAACATTTACCAGCTTTCATTTCTGAGGACACTGGTGTGCTCAAAGCAAAGCGGGTGCCACTGTCTCCGGCAGGCTCGGGGCTCTGGCGGCCACCGCCACGGTGGCATTCCCAGCTGGGAAACGTGTGGAGCAAAACCCCTCGGTGGGTGCGGAGTGGTGCTCTCGGGTTTTAGTTTTGTGGAAAGAGTTAAGCGTTTAAAGACGAGGTTTCAGGGAAGGAGAGTCTGAGCCTGTTGAACTTGTTTTTCTCTCCCCCAGAGCTGCCCAAGTTTACAGTCTGTGGCGCTATCTGTAGGGCTTCAGACAGCAATAAAAGGGAGGCAGAGAGGTTCCCTGACAAAAGCCTGAAACCCTGGTATCTCTTTTGTTTTCACCCTAGTCTATGGCCACTGACATTACTCCCTTACACCATGGATGGATAATAAGCCCCCTTCTCAGGAATAGAAAAGCTCTTATACATTTTAATGTGACCTTAGACAGTGCTTTTCAGAAATCACAGGCACATCTGACTACACTTGAGGTTGAATTGAGCTAATGGCATTCACCTCATCTTTAGATGCAAAATTGGAAGATAAAAAGACCTTGATGTGAAAAGGAAAGGGGGGTTGTGGGGAGCGGGGGTGGGGGGAAGAGAAGCAGATTAGAGATATTGCTTAAAAATCTTATGATTGCTAGTTGATAACGAAATGTCTCCTTCTCTTTCTAAAAACCCTATGGGCTTGCAAGATGTCCTTGCGCTTTTATTTTTAATGATAGAATCTTTTTATTCCCTGGCCAAGGAAATTTCAATGTTGCTGCATATGTGGCCAGGAGATACGTTGACCTTTAGCAAATCTTATTTTTAAAATCAGATGGAACAGTTATTGCAATATTCCAGCCCTGTAAGATTAAAAAAGAGCTTTCTTCCTCTGTAATCAGACGTGGATTAAATTTATTAAAGGTGCAGTATCTCTTTTTTAACTGACACTTGCCAGTCATACTGAATTCTAATAAGCCATTTGAAGATTTTGTATCCTCCTGCTTTTATTTTTTTTTAAAGCTGAAACCAAGGCATTATAAAAGGAGTGGGATAACTTATTTGACTAGCAAAGAAACTTGATGTTAACAGGAGAAGGGCAGCAGACAAAAGAAAGCAGCTGAAACATTAATGAATGATAATGCTGAGCAATGAAACATGCAAAGGAGCATGCAACGAGGAAATTCAATGAGGAAAATACAATTTAAAGACCAAAGTAAATCTACTCAGTGAAAAGGTGCAACCGGCACAGAAAAAGGCGTTAAAAAATTGAAGTGGTGAGTTGGTTATAATAATTTCAGTTCTATTCCTGAGCAGAACTGTCTGCCTGTTGGGTGCATATGCACATTTGAGAATGCGAGACCAGTCAATCCTATTTGAATGTATTTGTATTTGCTAAGTACGAAGAGTTGCTCGGGGTTGTCCAAAATACAAGTAAAGCTATAATCCTTTCACTTGGAAGCGTACAGACTGACTAGATGGGTTCCTTGACACCGTTGAAATTTTCAAAGCAAATTTAGAGAGTTATTCAGCAGCTTCTATTAAAATGAATCTATTTTGAGTCTTCCTTGAAAATCTTAACCTCTAAGTGTGGGTGCAAAAACACTGATGGCACAGGAAATGTGGAGTGTACAAGGACACTCAGCAGAAGTTTCTTGTTAAGCATATCCATTCTTTCAAAATAAATAGTAGAGTCCTAATTAGGAATCTGATCTATGCTCTCTGACTATGCCTAGCAAGGGAGTCTTTCTATCCGACCTTCCCAGTCCTACTTAGCCAAAATTTTCGGTGGTGTGGGAATCTTCACGGATGGCCTCCCAAAAAAAAGCCAAAATCCAGTTTTGCACCGCTGGATGCAGAGCCCTGGGTTGCGAGCAGTACCGCAGCCTCGGGGTCGGGCTGGAGGTCTCGGTCAGGACGGTGCTATAGGTGCCGTCGCCAAGCCAGGGTTACTGCCCCTTCCACACCAGCGCGGGGAGAAGCCATCCAGCGCCAGGTGTTGTCAAAGCACCTTCCAGCATCCCACCCTGAACTTCCCAGTTCTCTTCCTGGTTTCTATCTCTTATTCTCCGGGAGATGACCGTCATTGGAATTAAATATGATAGTGTGATACATAGAGCCAAACGTATCCCCAGGGTAACTTTGCTGACACTAGTAGATTAGCATGTGCGATAAATTTGGCCATTCCCGTGATGCAAAAACTCTTCTTTTTATCCCTAAATAAACATTAATTAAGAATTTTACATACATAAAATATATGAAAGGGAAAAAAAATACCCAACTGCTCCTGCATTAACGTTATAAGAAATATCACTTACAACAGCGAAAGCTAGGAAATGAAGTAATTCAAGCTAGTCTGGAAAATTGAAGCATCAATGCCAGCTAACAGGAGCTGAGAATTAACTACCTGACTGCAATTTGTTAGTCATATTATTCCCTTATGCTTTTCATTATACATAGGAAAACAGCGCTACTTCGAATGTGTGATTTTTTTAAACCCAGATGCTTTAGGAGCCTTAAAACTTGTAAATCAAAACCAGAAGAGATTTTTCTCTTCGTTCTCGCTCTCTTTCTCCCCCCTCTTTTTCTCATTTTTCCTCTTTTTTCCCCTCTCTTTGCCTCTTCCCCCCCTTGTCTCTTTTTCCCCCGCTCTTTTTCTCTTTCCCCCCTTTCTCTTTCTCTCTTTCTTTTTCTCTTTCTTTTTCCTCTCCTCTCTTCTCCTCTCCTCTTACTTCCTTGTTTCTCCTTTTTTCTTTCTCCTCTGCTGTAGCTGATGGGAGTGCCTAACATTAGGCCAGTGTTCTTGTCATAATTTTCTAAATAAAAATAATTATTATTAGAGGGTGCTCCATTATTTCCTATGTTTTAAAATGTATTTTAAATTGCTTGTATGATATTGTACAATGCCCCAAGCACTTCGGTGGGGGAGCACTTTATAAATAAAATTATTATTATTATGCTTAGTGCACATGTCAGCAAGTGTTCATAAGAAATAAGTGACTGGTACCCTTGCCCTCCAGAGACTGAGCGCCTTATTTCTTTAACTTGACTTTCACCGGCCTGAAGTCTGGGTAAGAATTAGAGTCACTTCTGATCTTGTTCTTCATATTGGCACAAGAAAATGAGCTGTCATTGAGTAGCACTGGCAAAGAAGGGCCATTTTTATAATTCCTTCTACATCATATGCTATAACCACATTCCCCCTTTATAATTTGAGGATGTAAAGTTGTCAAATGGAAAAAAAGAGCTCTTTAAAATTTCAATGGGACCTTCTGGAAGATTCATGTGTGTTGTGTGCATGGAAGTGTGGGTGGACTGGCAGAAAGGCAGGAATAATCTTAGATTGTGTTAATGTTAAAGCTTAATAAGCAGTTTGGTGCAGTATATGGAGAAGGTGTTGGTCCTAAGTTCTGATTGTGTAGTTTTTTGAAATCTGCAATTCTTTACTAGATAATTTTTTTTCCCTTTAGATGAACTTTAAAGAAAAATGATAATGTAAGCACTGCTAGTTACTCTAGGTTGGGATTTAAGATTACAGCATTTAGTAAGATTATATATTTGATGAACAAGGCGAGGTGGTGTGTGTCAGCCTTTGAAGGGGTTACCTCGCTTAGGAAGTGAGTATTAACAGCATCTCAGCCCTACCAAGATTAATGTCAGTGGAATCAAAACTGGCATTAGCAGGGCACTGTTGTCAGGAAGCTCGCGACAGTTCAATAACTTTAACACACTGGGTAGATTTCAGTATGTGTGTGTCAAAGACTAGTACTGCTTAAAAAGGCATGTGGCAAGTAGGAAGTTTTAATATAAAGATCATAAAAGATTTGAATACCAAATGTAAAAGTGTTGCGTATTACTTGTGGGTACTTGAAAAAAATATGTTTTTTTCTTTTTTTTCTGCCTCCCCCTCCTCCCCCCCCCTTTTTTTTTTTGGTTTTAGATGGGGATTCCCATCTACGAAGAATTGGTACTAATATTAGTATAGGGGTCTAATGCAACCTGTATATCTAACCTCTCACGTACATATATAGCTGTAGATGAACGTAGTAAGAACATGTGGTTTGTTAGCTAATGATAATAGGAAGGACGGGTAAGGGAGGGATGAAAACTGCTTTTGATAGGTTTGTTAAACGTGATGCTACATGTCTCGGGTTTGATTTTCACTTACTTTTGTGGTTCTTTACTTTTTCTGTGGCAATATTGAGGAGTCCAAGCACTACAAAAAACTAACTGTAAATGACCCTTTGCTAACTATAAAGGCCCTTCGCTGATCTCTGAAGCCAGAGGAACACTGACGAAAGCCGGTGATAAGTATATATAGATGTATTCTCAGGGGCTCTTAAAGAATTACATGAGAGGGCCGTCCTCTTTTCCGCCTCCCTGGCTGAAGGAAGAAACAAAACGAGCCCACGCTTCCAGTTAACGCGTACACAAAGGCCGGTGCCACCCCGTTAGCGCCGCGGAGGAGCGGGGCGGGGAGGCTCCGGCAGCGGGGCGGCAGCGCGGAGCGGGGCCGCGGGGGGAGCACCCGGAGCGCGGCTGCGAGCTGCCGGCCCTGCCCGGCCCCGCGCCCTGCCCTGCCTCGGGGGGATGGAAAACTGGAACGGGGATTTGTTTTTGAACCGTCTGAGAAGCTGCTCTCCTCTCCTCCCTCCCAGCCCATCCGAGAGGGGGGATTGCCTGTTTTTAGTAGTGATGTAAACTAGGAAATATTTTATTTTTCGGCTTGCTTTGTCAGACCTTTCGAGCGGAAAGCATAAGGCTATGCTCCATGTAATGTCTCGGTCCAGCTCTGGTTTACGTACGTGTGCGTGCTGTGCGACTCTTATTCTGAATTGGGAGCTGCAAGTCGGCACAAACACTAGTGCTTCTTGGGAGGAACTCGGGATTAATTGCCATGAAACAGATAGCAGTTTAGTTTACAGGTCAAATACAGATAATATGTTGTGCCCCATAAATTTGTAGGAGTGATAGGTTTGGGGATGTTGTCTGTGTCTTTGGGAGGGGAAGAAAAAGAGATATATTCATTTGGAGAGGAGGATTTATTGTTACCGTCCTTCTGTTAATTTGCCTAACTAAAATATGAACTCTTAGAAGGCTAAAATGAAATTATGCGAAGAGTATAGTGTGCTTATTTGCCTCTGGTATAGGCTTTTTATAATTAAAGGAATTTGGCTGCAAATGATCCGAAGTAAGATTTTAGTACGAGCCTTAAACCACACACTATTATTATCCATTCCCATGCTTCTCTCTCTATGTATCTATGGATATTTTTGCTGTCCTTGCCGTTGTGGAAACACAGTCCTTTTCACAACTTTCTCTTCTTCGAATTACTGAAATTTGAAAATCTAAACCTGACTTCTGGTCCCTCCTGATTCTTTAATAGCTGCCTCTGCTCTGCAGTTTGCTATTGAAAATCCAGAACTACTGGGAAGGAAAGATAAATAAATAAATAAGTAAATTATTTGCTTTAAATGTGTGAAGTGTTCCAATAATTTTAAACAGTTTAATTTAAATTTTAAACTGCAAATCTTCAACCTCTAATCACTTCTAAACTGAAGTGGTTTTAACCAAATGTGAAGTGCTGCAGAGTTTGAAATGATTACGCCTGGAGTAGACGACTGTAAACTTTGGAGAGGGTTTCAAACTATCTTTTTTTTTTTTTTAAACAAGCACTTGCACACCATTGAACTATTCCCGCTGAAGGAGACAGGGGGCTGAGAGGGAAGCTCTATTAATACTGCAAGACCAAAACAGTGAAAGGATCAAAGAATTTGGAAGTTTTCAGAGGTACAGTGTTCAATGCCAGGCTGAGGCAAACTTAGAAAGCCCTTCCCAGCCCGAGAGCCCCAGCAGGGCCGGGGGTGTGCTGGGCTGTGGGTGCAAGGCAGGGAGGGTGCCGGGGGGGGTCTGTAGTCCCCAGGCTCCTGCGCCGCGGGAAGGCGAGCCTCGGCGAGGCTCTGTAGAGAAGAAGGTATGTGTGCAGCAGGGGGATGGTTAACACTTCCAAATTCGCAGCTATGTTTTTAGGACTCTTTCCAGCATTAGTTTCTCTTCAACATTTTTATTTTAGGGCTTTCAGTCTTTGCATTATGTGTTTTTCCTGTTTGAGGGAGAGAGTAAGAAACTTAAACTAGAATTCAGAAGCTGGTCCAGGACTCGGCTCCAGCTGGAAAAACACATGTGCTGGCATTCAGCTCCTGTAAGCTCCTTTCTGACTATTTTGAATGCTGGCATTGTTACAATAGGCAGGGGAACAGCCATGATAGCCCAGGGTGACAAATTGCTCAGTCTTGTGCATATATGTTTTTGCCTGGCTGGTTTTTATTAGCATGTAAGCATCATCTGCGGACTGCACATTCTTTCCCTTTCATTTTCATGACCCCGTCCAGTTCAGACGACTGACGGATTCACTATGTGATTTCCAGCTTTTGATGATTAACTTTTTAACAGCGGTCCTTATCTTTTATTTAATATTATTATGATGATTATAACAAAGGGCTGCATGTTGGGCGGCGTGGAAATCAGACTGGGTGCTGCCTCCTTAACTCCTGTGATAATTTTGTGTTGATTTAACAACAAAACAGAACACAACTTTATGGATTAAATGAGGAAAAAGGGGGACAACCGCCGAATCGGATTATTTGCGTTACTTCAATAGGTAGCTATTTTATGTCAATAGGTAGCTATTTTATGTCCCGCTCTTTCAAGGACTTTGGTACTTATTTAACTTTCCTCAGGCGAGTAATCCCATTGACTTAAGCGGGACTACACATATGTGTGTAAGGGCCAGGGCCTTATTATGCAGAGAGGATGTAAATAAACATCAACTTTTTCCCCTTTGGTTAAAAGGAGACTCTTGTAAATGAATGCAACCAAATGAACAAACAGAAAACAGATGAAAGAGAAAACATCCCGTCTTCCTGAAAGAAAAACGTTACATGCATCGCTTCAGATTTGGCAGCCTCTTGTCTCTTGCAGACTCTGTTTTTGTTTGCCTAGAGATGGCTGAATTACTATTTTTGATACCACTTAGGACCATGTGCTAGAAAAGGGTTCTCGTCAAAGCCTCCCAGTGGGGCTGGACAAGATCTCTCAAGCACGCTCCACGCTCTCCAGCAGGGACGACGGGGGAAAGCGGCGATGGGTAATTTTTGCTGTGCAGCCCCTCTTTTGCATAGGAATTTGCATGAAAGATATAAACACACTTTGCGTGTGCAAATCAGAAATAGCTGCTTGTTGGGCATTTGCCAAGGAGAAAGGCTTTGACTTTGCAGCTTGCTTTCACTGCTGGTCCAAGAGCTTAAATCTCCCGTCCTCCAGGTGGTTACTAAATTATCCATGTCTATTGCTTTATGTTGTAGGTGATTTTTGTTCAGTTTTGCTGTCTTTCCTGAGGGTAGAGGCTGGTAGGACACTAGATGCAGAAGACTCATTTCTTTTCTACTCCAGGATCCATTTGGTAGAAGTCTGACTCCCCAATTTCCCGGCTCTCCTTTCCCCATGTGAGTTAGATACTGCTTTGTTGCTGTGATTTGAAACAGCTGCTAAGGAGATCTTTGCCACTGAGGTTTTGGTGACAAAATGGAGATTATATCCTCAAACACCTTCCCAGACATGTCTCCTTCCTTCTCTGCCTTGCAGGGAAGGAGGTGAGTTTAGCATTAGGAAATGCCTCTGGGGGTTTTATGGCAGTAGAAAATATTTCTTTGCTTTGGGAATTCAGTACTGGCAAGCAATGGAGGCATGATAGAGCGAAGGGGTTGAGTCAGGGCAAAATCCTGTATCCCTGTTTAACAGATGTTCCTCTTTCATGCACTGAGATTTTCCAATCAGTACATCTCATGGTTGGACTCTAGCAATACAAGATAAAATCAGTCCTTTCAGTGGGTGGAAAAACAGTCATGAATGTGTGAAAACTGTCTGGGAACATCCACACTCTTCATTAAGGTCTTTGTGTATACTGAGGCTGATGGAAAACCTCCTGCCATCTTCTCTGAACTTTGGATCAGGCATATACATGGATTTCAGTGATCAGCAGAGGTCTTGTTACAGGTTGCTGTCTTGGCTAAATGCTGGAGGTTGTCCTCTAAAGGTACAAGGTGTAAGCTGTGACAGCACAAATTAAGAAACTGGGCTTTTATTTTTCTGGCTAAAGCAGACTCATATCCTATAGATTGACTGCTGAGGAGGACGTTTAGCAAACTGTGCTCCTCTGTGAATCTGGTCAAAGCTTTTGTGCTGAAACATTTCTTCCGTTAAAAACACACTTGTTTGCTGGCACTGAGACATTTCAAAAGAACAGGCCTGTTCTGACACATCTTCCAAATGATTTTAAAACTGGACAGCGAAGCAGATTTCCATCAAAAACAGCCTGGCTCCTAACTGCTCCCTCTCTTCTGTCCACCCCGTGGGCTGCCTGGTCTGGGGTGGTCTGGGGCTTCATCCCTGCCGCTGTTGTGACCCTCCTGCAGCCCTATGGTGATCTTGCGGGTCCCAGGGCCAGGCGTGCCTCTGCAGCAGCAGGTTTTGGGGCTCCCGGGCACCCTGCTCTAGTGCCCTGTTCTGCTTGTAGGGCCATATCTGAGGTGGAGGTGTCTGTGCTTGGGGTTCCCTGCACTCAGCACTTCTAACCAAAGCATTTCCATCATTTACAGTAGCTTGAATTTTCCTTTCCATACCCAGCTTTGAAACCTCCACTCTTCACTCTGATGTGGATTTTTGGTTCTTTCAAAACTGCAAAGTCTCCCTTAGAATGATCGCCTTGGAAGCCAGCTCTGGTCATGGTATGTACCTGGCTAACAGGGCCTTAGAAGATAAAGTGAGGAAAATGTGTGAGAGCATAGACTGGCAAACCAAGAGGGGGATTTTCTGGTGTCAGAAAATAGGTGAATAGTGCCTCACTCTGCAAACACTTACTGTGAAGTGCTTATTTTTGGGGGCAGTCTGAACACCTAAATGAGACTGTGCCCTGGGAATAAACGTAGGACTTTGGACCGTCACCTTGTGTAAGTCAGTATTGCTCCCTTCGGGTAAACAGTGTAATGAACTTTACTTGTGGCGGATCTGGCTCTCTGTTTTGTGGGGGGCTTTTGCAGAAAGTGGTCTGCACTGAGGCCTTGTCCCTTGTTTACAGGCTGCACTGGCAGCTCTCTGGCCATTGTCTCCTCCTGGCTTCTGCCCAGCCAAAAAACCAGATGTCCCCCGTCGCCGGGTTCAGTGGGGCTGAAGAAGCCGGTGTCGGAGAGGCACCGTGGGCAGGGACAGCTCTCAGGAGCATGGCAAAGAGTTAGGCGCTTTCCATCACTGTGCTTTTCAGTCAGGGAGGTTGAGTTTAATTTGCTGGCTAATCTCTGGTGGTGAAATTCATTTCTGCTCTGTCTGTTTAGATTGCCATGACACCCGCCCATGCTGGCGTCCGCTGCACCCTTTGGCTGCCAGGCGCTCGGGGTGGAGCTGAGCGAGGAGGGGTGCCAGCTGCTAATAGCTGCTCCCCCCCGCGTTTGGCCCTGGTGTGATGTAAAGAGACTGGGGTCTGCTCAGACATACCTGCTTCCCACGCAGAGCCCTAGTAAACTCATCACAGTGCAAGCCTCCGTAACATTGGAGGCCTAAGATCACCTGATTTTTGTCCCTCCCTTCGTGGGTTTTAGCATTTAAATCAATGTGATTGTCCCAGTTCCTCTCCTTTGCTGTTTTGTTTTATTTTTCATCACAAAATTTTCTCACATTGGTTAGAGGAGGAATACAAACAGAAGAATAGAAAGGAAAAGGTGAATGCTTTCTGGTCCTGCTCACATGGGACAACATTCCAAAACTTCTACATCTTTCTCAGTATTTTGGCTCTGGTTTTAATAACTTTTAATCACTTTCCTCGTTAGCCTGATTGTTCATTTTTCATTATGCTCCTTTAACTACTTATATACCTCACAAAGAATAGTGCAGAGAAAGCAAACTAATTTATTAGAAAAGCAGAACCACATGGCATTCCATATTGGGCAGATTTGTGATGAGCAATTAATTATTTCTATTTTCTTCCTCCCCAGTTTAAATACAGTTTAAGTTGTTGGTGTTAATATTATCAAACCAACATTTTTATATCATTTGCCAGGCTTGGCAGAATTAAGTGGATTTTTTAAAGTGATAATAGACATAATTAATTTGGTGTATAAGTTGCTTGGTTGCCTTTGAAGTTAAGTAAAAAATGAGATGTTAAGACTGAATTAGTGATATTTAATTGGAAACCATTATAAAAATTAAACTACATACATGGTAGTCCCATGAAATAGAAAAGAGAGAGTGTACGTATAACTGCAGAAATTAAAAATTTGTGGTTGAATGTTTTGCTTTAATAGCTGTAAGGGTGGCAGCAGTGACTGCAAGCACAATGGAGAGAAGGCAGAGCAGCACAGAAAGGGCAGGGCTGAGCTATTTGAACATGATTGACAAGAATAGTTACGTGAAATTTCTTTATAGGTCATGCAAACAGACAGAATGAAACCATTGCTCTTGGAGATAGTGCAAGCATTTCATTTTCTTTAATCTTTTGTAGTCTTATAATAAATAGTGGTTATATGCAACGTTAATACCTTGCAAAGGATGTTAGGTTCAGCCATGTGCCTCTGCACCTGGCTTAGTAGATATTTGGAAGACAGAAGAAGATGTTAGCATGTTTAATGGCTTTTAACATATAACACTGCTTATCAGGAGCCCATTCTGAAAAATGACATGACATGACATGGCCTTCTCCTGTGCATCAGCTGGACAGCCTGGAAAATCTAATCTGTGATACCAGTATTATAAATTAGATATTACTCTCAGATATTATCAACTGATTATCATCTCAGTCTTGTGTAAGGTAAAATTTGGCTGTTTATTAAAATGAGTAGGTTTCTGGCCTGCCTTTTCTCTCAGAAATAGCCTAACTTAAGTCTTCAGCTGTTAGAAGATAAGGTCTGTTTTATTTTCACCCATGAGGTTAAAGCAGCTCTGGCAGGAGAGTATGTGGAAGGAGAGGAAAAACCATGGAGTTGACTTCCCTCAAGTGGAACAGGCCAGCCTAGTAAAACCAGTAATTGCCCCCAGTAATAGTGGTTTAGGCAAGGTAAAAAATGGGTGCTAGATATATTCTTATACCGTTGTGGTGAATGGGATGCTCTAGTTTATATTGGATGCCAGTTAGGTAAAGCTGTCTGTGTAAGTGAAGAGATTACAGCGGTGCCTACAAAAGGGTGAAAACTGATGCTTCTATTCCACCTGAATTTGTAAGGAAATAGTGTGGAGTATAATACCAAGATTCCCTTTTCCCCCTGCTACACTTTTGTTGACAGTGAAGACACACACCAGGTCATTCTTGGTCAAGTATGTGCCCACAGACCTCTCCAATCTGCGTGGAAGAAAGAGGGGGTACTGTTGAGGAGTAAACAGAAGATGCCTGCGGTCACCTTTAAATTACTGTTATGGTGAAAGGTGCTAATAGCTGCCGTCAAGTGAGCCTTTGATCCAAAGACAATAATAAATCTCATTAAAATCAGTGAGTTTGCCAAACACTCCTTTTCAGGCTCAGAAGAAGCAACTGAGCCTCTTTAAATATGAAGAAAATAACAGGCAGAGACAATGGAGGGATTTCAGACAGCACATGCCAGGTCAGAGCTGAGCATGTAGGCAGGGGGATTTCCTTGGTGGCACACAGGGGATGGGATATTGGGTTTGCAGTTGCTGAGCATCCGGTGGCAGCAAAACCACCTGAAATCCAGGAGCAGCAGTTGTGAGCAGGGCTGGGGCGGCAGGAGCGGGACCGAGCGTCTCGGGTGTGGAGCTTGGTGGTGTTGGATGGGGAATTCTGGATACAGAAACTGGGTACAGAAACCCCTTCCATGTTCAGGGAAACATGCCTCCGGTTTGGCGAAAAAAGGAAAAGTAAAAATACAACGTAGAAAAGATCACTGTACTGTGTCACTGTTTTCTCATCTAGAGTGGTCCTGGGGGGAACTGAATCCTGTCTAACTGCTAAGACCAAAGGAGCAACAGTGATGCACTTGAAAACCCGTGAAGTCTGTGGAAGACTCCTATTGCCTTTTGTGAGCTCTGGAGCAGGTCAGGGTTGCCAAGAGTTTGATACTGCTAAGATGATTATCTCAAGGGGATGTTTCTGAGGGAACTGTACAGCAGGGGAGACAATACTTGCTTTGCCTGGTTATGACAGTATGTCACATTCAATGGATGCTCTCTTTACTTTCCAGCTTTTAACAGGCCGTAAAGCCTAATTAGACAAAACTACTAAATTCACATGCTTCCTTCAAAGGAACACACATTTATCCTGCAAATAGTTAATACCTACTATCATGGGTATGTAACTAGTCAGTGTGATATAACACACATTGCAGAACCTACTGAAGGCAGATATTGCCAATTAACACATGATATTACCAATCAGCGTTCGTGCCATTTATAAACATGTTGCCTTGCTGCTACTGGAGCTTCAAGACCCACAAGAGTATGAAAGCATTTTTAAAGTAGGATTTTATGTCAGAGAGAGAGTAAAGCTCTGTGTTGTTGAACAGATGGAAGAGCAGCGAAGGGCTGAACTCTAGGGAAAGGAGCAGCACTTTACAAACGTACAAAAAGACGAGGTCTCTGCCCAGAGGGTCTTACAGTCTCAGGCTGAGGAAATTCTGTGTATGAGACATCAGAGGATGGCAGTGGGAGGGACGAAGGAGGAAGACAAGGTGGTGTGATAAAACACAGGTTTGTACCCTGGAGAACAGATTTTTTGTAGTGTGCTTTGTCAGTGGATTGCAGAGGCAGGGGAGGTTTCCACCTCATGGGCAGCATCAACGGGAAGCAGCAGGAAACAGAGCAGAGGAACATAGTTCGAAACAGATATTTAAGAAAGGACAATGAATGGCTAAAAGGCCATTTTCTGCTTCCCCAGTTCTGGGCTGCCTGGGGAAAAATTGACTCTCCAGGCAATATCAAGCAGCTCTGTGTTGCTAAGAGTTGTGCCAGCTCAGAAAATACCTCAATGTGGGCATCTGCTGGAGTACTTTTCATTCATCCCCACTCAAGAAAATGCCGTCTCCTTACCTTTTCTTCCTGACCCTTTGCTGTCACAGCTGTCCAGAAAATCTTCCATGGACTCCTATCCATGCTTGGGGCCAGAGCCTGGTATTTTCCTCTGTCCCCAAAGTGTACTCAGCAGCAGAGAGGTTCCCGTGTTTGAGGGACTGGGAGTGGCAGCCCAGGGGTTAATGAGAGAGATGGACAGGCTCATCACTGAGGAGACATAGAACAGAAATATATATATATACACACAAACATATATACATACATATGTATATATTATAGATACAGATATATAAAACAACTAGAAAATAGACACTACAGAGAAAGAATAGTCCCTAAAAGTGGTCTGACTTTTACAGATACAATTTCTCATGAGGCATTAATATATGCTGTCTCTAATGATGCAGTTTGCATGCATCGGGGTAAAAATGAGCCAACACCTTAGGCTGAAGCAAAACAAACCGGGCCTGGAAAGTCTGAGAGTATCATCCTTCACTGTCCACTTTTTCTCTTTCCTTTTCTTTGCGGAAGAGCTGTCAGTACCTCCTGCTGCAGTCCAGATATTGGTATAAGCTGGTATTAGTATCTCATGAGGGATGTATTTTTTAATGTGGTTTTTTTTCAGCTGAGGTGCTGTAGTATTAGGTTTTGTATTCTCTTGATGCTAAATAATCACATTGTTCTCGCTCAGCTTGTCAGGAGGTTGCACTGGAGCCTCTGAGGTGACTGGACCTGGAAAGTTGCTAAAAAGAAAGACAGGTGAATAATTGCTAGGGGGTATTTTAGAGGTGTTTCTGCCTCCTCTGTAATTAAGAAAGCACAGCTTGGGGTTTATATAGATGTTTGCACAATTTTTTTTTCTCATCTCATTTATTTTTAACAAGAGAAGTCTGAGTAGTGCTCCCTTCCTTCATCTCCTTCCCTTTTTCTAAATGCTATGGGAAAAAAGAAACAGAAAGGAATTAGCAAAGTCACCTCTGAAAATGTGCCTCTCCCCTCCATCCAGCAATGGGAAATGAATACAAAACGTAACTAACACCCTGTTTCTCATTAGTTCTAGATTCAAGAAGAAAATGAGGGGAAACCCTAAGGTTTGTAGTGCAGGTGTCTTTTCTTCTTAATGCTGGTTTTTAGTAGTCACTTCAGCCTTGAGTGTTTTACATTAAAACCACACTGTTCAATTACCTAATTTAATTCCTCTGTAAGATTCCACTGGTCTCCAAGTACTCGTCTTTCCAATCATCTCTAGTAGTTTGCAAGAGCTGGTGAACTTTCTCAATGAGCATTTTCCATTTCTTGAGGCAAGACATTGTGTTTCCTCTTCATGGCCACAATGGAAATTGCCAGGGGATTTCTGTGAGTTGAAGCAGATTCTGAGGATGGCTTCAGCGAAGACGATTTCTTCACAACACCATTCTTGGAAAAATTGTACAACATAACCGTACAACTCAGACGGGTTTTTCCCTCAGTAGTACCTACTTTGAAAAAACCACAAAAAAATCTTTACCAGATAATATAGCACTATAGTAGGGCTCCACATTTTTCTTTTATTTCTGGTGAATGTAAATACTGTAATGTGAATGTAAATACTGTAAAAATTTGATATAGAAGTACAGAGAAAAACGTTCATAGAAATTTTATTTTTCTTTCAGGTAGTTTCTTCTTAAGAGAAAAATTAGAATTGCAAGGTAGCTTTCCTTTCTAAGGTTCATGTGAGTTCTGATTAAAATGAGCAGTTCTTTTTAAATAAAGAGCTGTTTGCTTTTACCAAAATTCACAAAAGCAGCAATTTTCATAACCTATGAGAACACAGAAAATTTTGAAAATCACAATTGTCCCTACCCCCAAATAGCTGGGGAAAAATGATAGACATTTGGTTAGCTTTACTGAGCTCGTAATGTGCTGTTTGGCCTTCAGTACAATGTTTCAAAAGTATTTGGATCCAAAATACCTCTCTGAGCTATACTGAATGTTTTATCTTCAATGTAGCAGTCCCGTTTATGGGAGTGGGAGCTGTGATATTGATCATTAGAAGTTGCATATCGCTAGCATTTTAGCCATAAACTTATTATAACCCTCAAAAAAAATCAGCACCTTCCCTGGAGTGGATTGAAATGCATATTTTACAGATGCCTGATGAAATTTCTGAAGTTGCACAACTTGCATGAGATTTCTTTTTAAACCTGAATAAAAAGGTTCTTTCTGTGTTAATTTATGAACGGTTTTACTTTCATTTGTGCCTGCCATTTAAAGGATAAAGCATGACTGAGGTGCACCTTTGTTTTTCTTCCACAAACTCTCCCAAAGTGCAGAAATCCAGTCAATCACTTTCACACACCCACAAAAAATAATGGCTTGACCTGCTTGTGGCCAGATCTGACATGCCCTGCTGTGGTGGGAAAATTAATTCACCTCACTACATTGCAGTCACCCTCAGCTGAGTCCTGCAATTATTTCATTATGATCTAACTAAGGCTGATAACAGATCTCATTTGATACTGCGGATGGCTGGGGGGGCAGCATGGGGGTGGGAAGTGGATGCCCTCACATGTCAAGCCCTTGCATCTAACCAACCGAGCTTTGTGAAGCTTTCTTGCCTGATGGAAACAGGGGTGATTAAAGACATGTTGTGCCCGTCTGTGTAGCTTCCACATGATTTTTTCTCCCCTAGACAATGTACTGTGCAGTTAGCATATTTGAAAACCTAGAGGCTTTTTTGTCTTCTGCAGGGGGAGGGAGGGATGTTTTTGAGGGACTGGCTGGAGGATCACACTGAGAGTCCAGTGTTTTCTGGAGAAAGGAGCCATTATCATCTTTTCTTTCTTCCTTTCTTTTTTTTTTTTTCTTTTTTTTTTTTTTCACCTGTGCTGTGACAGATGGACGAAGGGAGCCCTGGAAAAGTGTTAATTGCTCTTTTTTTTCATTCAAGTGGTTCGGTGGTTCAGGAGACCCTCTAATTAAAGAATCTGTGAGTGAGCTGGGCATCTGGCCTCTGCCATTTTAATCAAACTTGTAATATGAGGAGAGGGCAATGGTTGTCCAATTACTTGACAGCTTGAAGATGTATATATAGTAAGCAAATACATTTGCTCAGAAGATGCCAAATTGTCATAATAACAAAATGTCTGCTATCTATTTTATGTTTATCATTTAAAAAAAAAAAATGGATAAACATGTACCCCATCCCCATCCACTGAATGGATTTGTGTGGGTTATAAGATTCTTCTGCATGATTTAGCATCTGCAACACAATTGGTATGCAGAAGTTTTGTAATATATGCAAATATCATGATACTGAGTCAGAGAACAATTTCTCTGATATGACAAAACTACTGAACTGAAGTTCTTTATTTTCGAGTCTGCTGTGAAATATCTAATTTCACCCATTTGCCTACAGAGAGTTGCCATTCATTTGAATAAAGAACATAGCTACTTTTTTCCTATTTTTCAAAGGATCCAAATCTTAGCTCACACACCTGGAATTTATCACAGAGCATATCGAGACTCCTTCATGTTAGTGAACGTTATGTTGAGTATAAAATGATGTAGTGCTGTTTTCCTGAATCTGATGACAACCTGGAATAATTGCTGAGCAATATGAATTTTGAAATTCTTCCTAAATGCTGTTAGCTCTCTAATGTAAAGAAGAATGTTCAAATACCATCACTGTTACTTGAATATCCAGGATCTTGTTGAATCAGCTGAATTCACATTATTTCACTGTTTGTCTTTTTAAGGGAAACAACTCATAAAATGCTTGTCTTGTTACAACAAACTACATCCCATATTCTTCAAGGTGAGACTCTAGTGTCAAAGTAAACAAGGCAGATGCCTCTTTAATAACTGCATAATTCAGATTTATATTTAATTAATTAAAATGTCAGCACCAAGATACTGAAGGAGGCTGCTGCAGACTTTAATGTTTGCTGCAGAATCCAAAGGACCTTGCTGCAAATATAAGTCTTGCATCATACATATTCTTTGAAATGTGGATGTCTCAGCTGTTGGCGTCTGGTCAATGTAGCTTCTTTTCTGTTGGTCTTTGAATCAAGGTTGAGCAGTGCATAACAATAGATAGTATTTTTATTTTCTACAAACCAGTCAGACCTATCACCTCTAAAACTCATCTTCATAACTCTCAGCTGTATTGGAAATCTCAGCAGAAAAGCCAATATAGAATGGATTGTTAGACTCAGCATGGGCTCTTCTAGAGCCAAAATTAGGAGTCTCTGGCTGCACAGAGGAATGTCTCTTCAACCCCATTGCGGTGCTCCAGTTATAGTTTTCCAGTTCTGTGAAAAGAGAGAGCTCTCCACTTCATATTTTTACATATCTTTATCATTAGTCCTGAGCTTTATTTTAAAATTTCCTCCACCAGGGAAGGTCTCTATCTACTTCTTGCTTGCACACAACATAGAACGCTAGCAACTATCGGTACTTTTATAGCTGGCCGCCAAACCATCAACTTGAATGAACAAAGCAGACTATTTTCTCGTACTTATAAGACCTACATTTATAGCATCCACATGCTGGGGTAATTACTGCTAAATAATTTAATACTGTAAAAACTGACATATTCATTTAGGTGTATGTCTGTTATATTGTTAAACTGTATTGGGGTTCTGACCTCTATTAGACAGCAAATAATCCTGCTAAAGACTGGTCATTCTCTCTCTCTCTCACTCTCTTTCTTGCTCTCATGGTGAATTTTATTCATAAAGCTTAGGGTTTTGCATCTATTCTCATAGTTGTGCCATTAGTAAGTACACACTTGTGACAGCACTAAAAATCCGGTGCAATCACAATCAAGTTTGATGACCAATTCAGAAGGATCTAACTATCTAGCTGCAAGGATAATTTTGCTCACTTAAACGGCTTGGAGAATTGTGTGCGATCATGTTGTGTAACCAAAAAAAAAAAAAATCAAATTAGATTATTTGCTAAATGCCAAGGCACATTAAATATTTTTGACAACAATGAATATTCTTTGTAAATTGTAATTAGACTGGAAATTATTGCACAGAGCCTGCTTCTCTATAATCCTTTTAAATCAGAGTAGTTGTAATTGGCCTTAGAGACTCAAACTGTTTCGTGTTTTATTTTCTAGAAGTTCCGCTTCTGCATATGTAATAACAGAATCCTTTGTGGATACGATACAATAGACATGTGTGTAGGGTTATTTTAGTTTATTTGTTTTGGTAGCGAGTCAGATAACCAGAGAAAAAGAATATAGAAAAGAAAACATGCTGAATGCTCCTGGATATGAATGGTACTTACATGCAAAAAAAATGCATAGAAATCATAGTGGGCCAGATGAGGCTGAGGTAAGCAGCATAGCCCTGCCAGTTAACATCTGCCAAGGATCTGGACCTCTATTTTGCCCATGGTACTGCCAGAGGCTTCAGGAAACCTAATGATTTGGGTTTTCCTGAACACAAAGCCACGGATTTTTTGCAAGTTCCAGAGTCCTTAAAGCTTCCCTTTCACATTTACGATTTTTTTTCTCTTCTGGTTTTAGGTTCACAGGAATGGAAACTTCAAGAGAGCCTGTGGGAAAGGATGAATTCTGCTGCAGCCATTCTACATCAAAAGAAGGCCCTTTTCAGTGAAAGATCCTTATGCTACCAATGGCACTGGAGCACGAGCATGTCTGTGTGTTTGTATAAATAATAGCTGTGGGAATGGGAGGGAGCCGTGGCAGATAGTCAAGGAGTTAAGTGGAAGTCAAAATTAAGTGGGAATTTTGAGGCTTATTTGATGTAACACTTGGCTTTGAGGATGGAGGAAGTTGGACTTGAAGCAAACCTGCAAATTACAGCCCAGCCTCATTAGAAATTAGCTGGTAGTAATCAGAGAGCCTTAACTGAGTGTAAAAGTATCTTTAATCTAGAGATGTGGGATTCTGTTGGGTGACTATTGCTCATTCTCTCATAGGCTGAATTAGCTAACAAAAACAAGTCTGTCAATACATCCAGTATAAATTTTCAGCTCACCTCTGCTGAGCTTTGATTTATCACCAATATCCAAAATGAAGCAAGGTTTGTCTTGGAACAGTTTACACAGGACTAACTTTCATGTGATCGTGACTTTCACTGAAATGAGTATAACTGCTTGTCTGTAGATGTGATGAGAAAATAACGTATCTAGAGCCACTTCATCCACTTCATGTATGGAAGTCACAAACCACAATCTCCACTGAGACTCTATGTAAAACTGCACAATTTTGGATCTATTAAATTACTGTAGCTTTTCCTTGATCTAGCTGAGGCTAAATATTGGCCTACATATGATCTTTTTATATTTTTAGTATTTAGTTTACACCCATCACTCGGAAATATAAAGCTCATCTGCTAATGTAGGTTTATTAAAAATTGCTGGAGTCCAAGGATGAGATTTTGGTTGCATCAGTAAAGCAAATGGCAAAATCCACAAGAAGGGACTAGAATTTTACTGTACAAACCTGATTTTTAGAAGATGATTGAAAAATTAGAGTAAAAACAGTATAAATACCTGTCTTAAGTGTTTCAAGGAGATAAGAGCTGCATGAATGAAGTCCATCCAAACCAGTGAAAAAACCCTATTATCTTCAATGGGTTTTGTGTCAGATACTCTGAAAAAAGAGCTCAAACAATATCTTTATCAGCATTTGACAATTTCTATTGAAATGGATTATTTCTAGATCAAGCTGTTTTTTTCAATAAACTAGAAGTTTCTAGGCAGGAGAGAAATTTCTAAACCAAGGTCTTATGCTAGGCGCCAGGTTGACTTACGCTTCTTTCCTTCAGGATAGCCACAAACATTGTTCTATTTTGAAATCAGTGAGATTCTTAGATCAGTAATGTGTGACATGGTGAAGCTGTAAGGGCATCTTTGGCAAAGGCTATTGCCTTTTATTCCTTCAGGTCTGCCTCATCGCTGGCTGAACTAGCTTGCTGTAGAGCATGCAGACATAGGAAGTGTTGAGGTGCCCAAAGCTGGAAGGACAGGATTTAAACAAACAGGAATATATATATTCACATGGGGCATTGAGAGAGACATCTGACTCGTGTCGCATTGTAAAACAGAGCGCATGGCTCTGAAGAGCCAAAACAGCTTTAAAAAATACTAACAGTCTAAAGTCCTGGTGATTTCTGCAAGCTGGGAGAAATGCCCTTAGGCAGCTCATCGGTGTGTGAGAATGGGGAGGCTGCCCCAGCCCACGGCCCCTTGCCTGTGTGGGTCATGGGGCCGGCAGTGGGGCCAGGAGCAGGACGGTCTGGCAGGTGGGAGCACTTCCCCGAAGCCTCCAGCTGGTGAGAAACTGCTGATTCACAATGACGTGTTCCTGGGGCCTCTGCATTACACCCTGCTGGCCCGGCACCAAAACGCAAGAGGCTTTGCTGTCTGCATCTTCTTGTCACCACACTTCGGTGGCCAAATCCCATGGACTTTGTTTAAGCCTTACTCAGATGAACCACCCATTTAGTCAATGGAAACCTTTTCCAAGCAGTGCTTGAATAAGCAAGTTGAAGAAGGTATTGCCAAGGGGATGGATGGACGAGGTGACCTAACTTGTCTTTTCCACTTAACGCTTTAATGGACAGAAAAATGCCATGAGGGATCCTGCAGTGTGTTGGGAAAGAGGAGCAAGCACACTGCTGAAGTAGCAGCGCTGGAAGGCATTAGGGCTTAAAGTCGTTTAATTATCCTGGTGCTGCTGGGAAGTCATTGTTGCTTCATCAGAGCACAGGTCCTTTCAGCACAAGTTGTGCTGTAGATCGGCAGCAGGGCCATAGCTGTGCGTCGCCCCAAGCAGCACAGCCCTTGGGCTGCTCACGCTGGCTGCAGCGCCGCACTCCTCTCCAGTCCTGCTCCTCTTAGTCCTGTGGCCGCTGTCTCTCTGGCGTAGAAAAGGCCTTTGTAACAGGACCCTACATTTTGAAGCGAGCAGAATTTTAATATGAAGAATGCTAGATTTTACAATATATGTATGTGTGTGTCTGTGTGTGTGTAAGTATATATGAAAAGAGGGAGAAAGAGACTTTATATGTACACGCATGCATGCACATATTTATTTACAAAGACTGCACCTTTTAAAGGTAAAGTAGTTTATAAAAACAGCAGTGAGATGGATTCAAACTTTGGGATGTAGCACTTGAGGTCTGGTCTCTGGCATTATGTTTCTTGTTAGCCTCAGTATTCTCATTTGAAAAGTCATTTATATTGATACTACTACCAGAGACCTGACTCATAGCTGTGATGTAGAGGTTAATTAGCTACAAAGTTTGGAAGCTTATGGAAGTTGAAGAGTGCTATAGTGTGTTGTTGTTATGTTGCTGTTTATTTCTGAGGTAGGTCTGGCTGACAGTGCGCCGTGTACCCTTGTGTGCTGGTGTAAGTGCAGGTCCGTGATGCACGTCTTGCCCTGTGCTCTCCAGTTCAGAAGCACTGAGGTACTGATGAATAATCAAAGGGATTTGGTAATAGTGCCTTAAAGAACTGGTGGGGACCACAAAACTGCAAAGTTGCTGCAGGTGACATCCTCTTGGTTTTCCTTGATTTGCCATATGTACCTGCTGACTGGGCACATGTTCGTGCCAGCTGCATGGTAAGGCAGTGCAAAGCAGGATTTCCTTGCATCTTCTTTTCAGTTTGTTTTCTGGGGGAGATATGACTCTATTTACCCCCGCCTCCCGCCTTCTCTGCGCTTGCTGCTCCTCTGGCTAGGATGTCTGGCGTGGGCGGTGCATCCCCCTGAGCACTGTGAGGAACTCCCTGACTTCCTCCCCCAGAGCCCAAACGTCTCCTTTGATTTTCCTGATGCCTGTCACCCTGCCACTGCCGCTGCCGATGTCCCCAGTGCGGGGGACGCTGCACATGCAGGAGTGCTTCATGAAGCATGGGAGTCAGAGAGAGCCTCACACAAGCCTGCGTTCACCACTGGCCTCCACAGCTCCAGTGCGTGGAGACCAGTGGTGGAGGGGTGAAGCTCATCCACTGCTGGTTCTACCCTGGCTACCCTCCCTCTGCGCAGTGGCTGCCTCCCCAGCCGCCGGTCCGGTGCTCCTAAATATATGACTGCCTCCATCTTGTCACCCTGCCACAGCTCACCCTCTCGCTGATATGAAACGAGTACTATATTTACCCAGGAGAGTCATGAAAATTGCCATGACAATGATTGTGGTTGCTTGGGAATGCAAGGAGCTAATTTTGCCTGAATAATAAGACACAGAGTCATCTGTCTCCCTCGGTAAAGAAACGAGGAGTTTATGCAGGTGAGAACAGGTAATCTTTGTGAGGGCAAAATACAAAAATCTTCCATATCAGTTCAGACTGGTGACTAATAAATAGCTCTAATGTGGTAATGGCTGAAGTTTGATGCACTCGCTCATTGTGCTGAAGATCTGTAGGAAAGCTGAGCGTCCCTGCCCCCTCGTTTCACCACCAAAGAGAAAAAAAATCCCAAATTTAGCCTGAAAATAACTCTACTGTACATCTTTGCCCAGGGCAAATTTTTCACTGGTGAGTAACAGCATTTTCACAATCCACCTTTTATATTTATCGCTGTAATGCTATGTAGTATGCCAAAGTTCATTTAAAGGAGACTACAGCTTTTGTTTTTGGAAATCTGGAGGAGAAGAATAAGATATCTACCAAAACCTAAAACTTTCTCAGCCAGTGCTTTTCCTTCTCCATCACAAAACCTGTGAAGACCTGTTTGGTGAAATGGTGACAAAGTTCCCATCCAAACAGACTAAAAAAAGCAGTAAAAAAGTTCCCTGTTTGTTCCAGGAATGTCCCGGTGTCTCTGAACAAACAGAAAAGCCAGTCCCAGCAATGCAGCACCCCCACAGAGGCACAGAGATTTGGAAGAGGACGGCCATGATGGACAGGTGCTTCCTCCGTGTGAGCTGGAGCCGTTGACCCGCTGGCCCGGGGGCTCAGCGCCCTGGTGCACACCTCCATTGCGAGTAACAGTAAGGGGCTGATTTTGTAGACGGTTTAGAAAGAAGTGATTTCAGACATTCATTAGCTTTTTCCAACCCAGACGCAGCAGTTCCCCTGGAAAGTTGAGAAAGTGTTTTCTGCCACACCTGACTGCAAGTGGCATCGAGCAAATACGTACAGGCACAAACCCACCCTCCCTTCCCGGTGTTTCTTTTGCCGCAGCACAGTGGTTTAAGGCAGCTTGCAGCTGTGTCTGAGGCACTTCTGTGCTTGGTTTCAGTCTGCGGGAGCAATTAGCCTTCAAAGGCGTTGGTCAGACTCAGCGGAGGGTACTGGTGGCTTTAAAACTGCTCCCAGGAATTAAATAAACAGTCTCTTAGGGCTCAGAAGAAATCTCTCTCTCACTCTTAAAATTTTTTTTGGTGTCTTGCACTTTTAGTAAGTGACAGTTTTGCAAATTGCTAGTAAAGAACTTAAATGTCTAATTAAATCTCGAAGATGTACAAGAGTTTGAAGAGCGTGATTGATGCCCACAAAGGTATGGCTGCCTAATGGAGTCATCCTGACAGCAATCGCGAAAGCCCATTTAACGGCTGATGTCTTGTTGTGATCCATGTTGTCATTTTTTCATTACTGATTAAAATTAAAAATCTGCTTGGCAAATCCATTGTAAAAATTTCCTTCATGAAAATCGACGGGTACAAATTATTTTGTCAATCGCCTGGCAATCAAACTGTGACTGAAGACTGTTTCATGCCCATAGGTTTTTTTTTTTTCTTTTTGCTCATGCCAGTGAGTTTTCATAGCAAAGTTTTTTAAGCGTAGGTGGCAGTCTTGGCAATGCTTAATTTTTTTTTTTTTAAATAAATAAAGCTGCAGCTCTATATTTTAATGAAATGTTTTGTTTGTGTTGCCTTTCCATTCCCATTTGAAAGCAAATGGGAATGTTCCTCACTCTGAAAGTTGGGCTATGCTACTTATTTGTCTAATGCCGTGTAATGACAGGTGAATAATAGTAATAAAAGCCTTTATTAGGATAAAATCTGTTTTGAGAGTGGAAGCGTAAACTGTCTAAAATGTAAAACTGAAAAAAAAAGAGGAAAAAACCAACCAAGCCTGGCGATGCTACTTTCACTATAGCTAGAAGATATTTATGGCTCCACTTCTTGGTGGGATTTCCAGCTCAGTGTTCCCGTATGTGGGTGCAGTGGACCTGGGTGAGCTATCCTGGGGTGAGCTCGGCACCTCACCAGCACCGGGCTGCAAATCACCTGTGAGGGCTGAGCCCTGGCACCATGGCCGGGGTGTCCAGGTACCTGCCGGGATGGCAAAATGGGGTGAGGTTGCGAATGAGCACTGAGGTACTCCTTGCAGAAACAGCACTGAGGGCTCGGTAGCATGTAGTTCACTGTTAGAGGAAAGTCATTTAGAGATCCTAATTTCTCTGTAAAATTCAAAAGATGCTTTACTCTGGCTGAAAACAAACGGACAACTCAAGCAGTAAGAAAAACATTATTGTCCCATTAATAAAACTTTTCTCCCACTTAATTGATATTTCCGCTTCTCATAATTGAGTCTCATCCCCGAGAATAAATCAAAGATGATAAAAATAGTTCTCCATAGCCGATATGTGTGCTGGTTTCAAGTTTGATCTCTCTTGCTGTTCATGCTTATCTAATCTAATCAATGTATCTTTTTCTGCAGGTTCTTATATCATCACTGTGAATACTTCTTATTTCAGAGAACAAGAGAAAAGGAATGTTTTGTTTAAGTTGCAGAGTTGTTTCTTTATTGTGATCTTTAAATTAAAATGTTGATGTGATCTTTGAATTAAAATGTTGAAATGTATTGTGTGCCTTATATCTTCCTTCTAAACTCTTCTGAAAAAAAAGAGTGCATTGTTCGCTCTGGATGAGTAAAAATTTTCTAAATCATTTTCTCCTTGTTTTAAGTTTATTACAAAGACCATCATGTTTTGAACATGAGCACTTTATTAGTAACATTCTCAGGGTTGTGAAATATTTAGAGCAAAATAAAAAGCTTGCAAGCAACTTTACAGTAAATACAATTATGCTTATATGAAATGGGTTACAGATTTTAATGTGAAGACCTTGTCTGCTTGTGGCAAAATGTATTTGTATGATGGTGTTTTTGGAAAGGACTGACGCACTCTACCCCAGAGTAAAGTGGTGGAAAATAATTACTGGGAGAAAGCTGGCTGCCCAAGTCCCAGTTTTGAAGACTCTTCAATGCTTCTGGGGATATGCTTTGGGCAGTTAGTACCTGGAACTGGTGTCTGTTTATTGCTGCTTAAATTTGAATGTTACAACAACATTAACAAGAACAATAACTTTTTTTTTCTTGAAATGTTAATTTCAAGAATAAAATGGATGTTTTGACCTTTCCTGTAGAGAGCTGTAAAAGTATGTGCTTTCAAAAATTGTGTACTATGCATCTACCCAGGACCTGGCAGAGGAGAACGTGCTAGGGAGCCACGTGCTGTCCACAGCTCAGAGCTGAGCTCCCCTCCAGGGGGGACCTGCAGAACTGGTGACCCTCATCCACATGTGCTCCTTTTTTAACTATGAGTTTCCCCAGTCTTTCTAGCTGGGAGAGGCAGATCTGATCTATCGCAGCCTGTTTTTGGTAACCTTGCACGCTGAACTGGTATGCTGGGCCGAAATACTGGCAGCACGACGGGACTACTGCTGCTCTCCAAACAATTGCACAGGGTTTTTGCTGCTTCATCGGTTATTGTTCGTGGCATGGGTAATAAGTGAAAACAATGGGTTGGAGTAGAATAAGGAAACAAACAAAATAACAATGCAAAGACCAAATCAACAGCAAAAAAACCCCAAGTTTACATGTTTTTAATAATCTTAATGTGACTGAGAGAAAGGCCAAGGAATTTTAGCCATGTGGGATATGTCACTCTTTATTTCTGCCTCTGAGGCAAAAGCGAAGCAAAATGCTTAATAGTTTGAGCTTGGAGCAGGGTGTCAACCTCAGTTTACGAAAGGTTATTATTTATTTTACAGTAGTGCCCCAAATGTGCCAGCTGCTACATAAAAATACTGGGAAATATGCTTTTTCCCCTGAGAGCTAGTATGATGTGACCCCTCTTTAAGGCTGTCCACAGGGTTTGAGCCTGAGGCTTACACACATTCAAAATGTGTACACACTGACAACTTTCCCACTCTGCCATCATAAATGTCTCCATTACAGGGTAAAATCCTGGCATGTACCATCCTTCATCCCACAGCTCTTTTTCCATGGAAAGGAAAGCGGGAGTGCGGGTTTGGAGGCACGTTGGGAGGATTAGATGACAAAATCCCCTGGTGTGCTATGGTGCTCTTTGGCCTCAGAAGTCAGGTACAAAATTGGATTTGGGTAGCTAAATCTGAAAATATAATTCACAGAACTCTCACCTAGCCTCATACCTTTGATTAATTTCCAGCTACCTCTATTAAAATTACAGCAGAAGCTCAGCAAAACTGACATCTCTGTAGGACTGAACTTAGTGCCTAACTTATACCTGAGGTGGTCAGTGGTTCTCTGGAGGGCAACATGGGCAAGGTTATAAATATTCAAAAGCTTTTTTGGGTTTGGACTCATCGCTACATATACAGACATATGTTATTCACTTGCTTAACTGTTTGGGCTTAAGTTGCAGAGGTTGTCTGCTGTTATTCTTAGTAAAAATAATGGAAGATCCAGTGTCCAAATTCTTCATAAAGTATTACAATGTCATCTGACTGAAGGGATGTTTGGGTTAGCGCTGTGACTTGCCAGAGTTTTATTTTAATGAATGCTGTTTAATCAGAAATGTCTGATTCACAAAAAAAATATTGTTTGCAGAAAAGAGCTTGTTTCAATATATTTCTCTAAAGACTGTAACTTTTTATGCATGTGTGAAAATGTTGATCAAAGTTTGAAACAGAGAATGTCCGTCTTCTTTCTCTGAAATAGTTTTTGTTTGAAATGTGTATGATACACATGCAGTAAATGTCATATATAATAACACATCCTATACAATACGCATGTACACTGGTGTATTATACACTCTGTGCAAATACAACATACTAAGTCATTCTATACTTTTATATAGTTGTAAGAGGCTGAATGTTTCCAAAAAAGCCAGAATTCTTTAAGATTTTTGCCCTTGTGAGTGAGATGTCCAAAGTGAGGCTGGAACCAGTCTTTTGGGGTATTTTTGTATGTGCTTGGATTCAGTGCATGGACAGATGTGACCCTGTCATAAATATTAGTGAACCTAATCTAAATAATCTTTAATGGCATTGTATTACATCTTTCATCTTTAACCTATTAAGGTAATAGTTATGAGGGTACTCGCTTTCCTTAGTTTTTCTCTGAACATGAATGTCCAAGTTAGGAATCTGTTTTCTCTAAAGACTCAGGCAGACACAGGCTCCTCTGGTGAGCGATGGACAGAAAATAGGCTTGTACTCCTCACTTCCTGAAGATGCTGTATCTAATTCAGCTTCTCCGCTCAGGGGCCTACACTTAGCCACAATATGTGGTAGCATGAGCTTCACCGTGGGCTGTACGCTGCTGCTGGGGAAACCAGGTTCTTACTCAGGAGGTTGAAGCCTCTGCTGTCACATCTTTGCTTCCCTGTTACCTGAGCGGGCTGCACTGAGGTGACAGCAGGTATGTCTGTCTGTACTGGAGTCACACCTCCTGGTTGCAGCACAGAGATAACCTTTGTGTTCAGGAAGACATGTGTGACATATGTATGACATACATATCAAGTATTTCAACTTTTGCCCTAGAGTGTGTTAGTAATTGTCTGTATGTGCTAAATACATTACCATTTATTAAATTAATTATCCTTTATTCTTACATTAGACATTCTACGGTGATCCCATCAATCTAGTGTCACTGAGTTGATAATCACATAATAAGTTTTAAAACGCATAATATTTCATATTGAACTGTTTCCAGAAGTTATTTACCTTTAAGACCTGTTACACTTAAATGTTCTTGTGCTGCTGGGATCAGAGTCTAGACTGAAAACAGTTTAAAAGCAGGGATCTTGTATTTGAATGGGGAATGATTAGGTTATGGGCTGGCAAATATTTTCGTAGCGATAAAGTTAATTCAAAAAAGTAATGCCACAGAAAAATGTTAGAGACTAGACGACACTAATTTTTTTCCCATGGTTGTGGGAATTTCTCTATAATATTAAATATCTCAAAGCTAATGAGACAGTAACCATTTACAAACACAGCTAGTACATAATCTTGAAGTGAGTATGATTCTGTAAAACTGCACTACACGATCATAATTATCTACAGCTTTTTAATTACCTTCAGGGACACACTATAGCTCATAAATCTAAATTTTCATATTTGTAGAGTTTCGCTCCCAGGAACATTGGTTTTGGAAAAGAAAACAATTTTTTGAGAGTGTATAAAGTACTGGAAAATAAAGAAGTTCCTCTCAACATGGACCACTATAACTGAGGTCAGAAACTGGACCCTTTCACTTTTGAGAGTTAGTAGGTTAATGCCTCATTATGCCCCAATAGTCAAGGGATTAACGGTGTTTCCATTACATGCTCCTGTTTTGAGAGGTTAATATCTCAGCCTATAAAAATTTGCTGTGCGCTGAAACTTGGCACACAAGGTCTCGTCACGGGAGAAACTTGTTTTTACAGAATATGGTTTAAATCACTTGGATATTTTTTAAGTTACAAGAAGGCAAAAAAAAAAAAGAAAAAAAGAAAAAAAAAAAGAAAAGGCAGAATTTTGTGGTTTCACACTGGGATTTTTTTATGGCCCTAAAAATGCAAAACTAGCTTTGACTTAAGCAATGTAATTTTGTATAATGTAAGCTATTGTCTCTCAGTATTAAACAGAGCCTTGCAAACTTCTGCCATTTCAGTTTCCTGACCACTTTTTTTACCCCGTTTTCCGTCTTAGCTTTCATTTCTGATTAAAATGAATGTAAAATCTAAAGTGAAATCAGGCTGAAACTATATTGCACTTTGAGAAAAACATCATGTTTCAAAAATTCCTATCAAGATTTCTTGATGTTACATGATCAAAATTAAGCTTCAGACACCTCAGATTCACCTCAGCATTTCTCTCCTGGTGTTAACATACCCACAATTGTGTTAACGATGCTCCAAAGAACTGAATGAGAAAGGTAAGTGATTTTGTTGACCTGTGTGAAAAACTTACAAGTGAACTTAAACTGTTTTAGTAGCTGCTGCTCAGAGATAAATGGTCATTTATCTTGTCATTCAAAGGCTCACTTCTGTTTTTTAGGCCAAATACTGCAGCACCTACAACTGCACTACTGAGGCAAAAAATGTATGTATGTGGCATGTATTTAATAGTAAGAATCAAAACTTGTTTCAACTTTAACTGTTCTTGCATCTGATGTATCTTAAATCCCGTTAGTTTTTCTGGCATCACCATTCACCCTATTGTGGTTAAAATATCTTACCCCACTTGAGGGTTCACACTGGAGTTCCAGCCTGTCCAGTACAGCAGCACAGAAACAGCATCAATGCCCTGGCCATCTGCCAGCCCAGGCGCATCGCCATTGCTGTTATCAAAATGTTCCCAGGCACAGCAGAGTCAGATGATAAGCACTACAGCAGTACAGCAAGCAGCGAAAGCAAAAAGAAGCTACTAACGAGCACTAGACTCTAATATACAGTAAGGCAAGCAAGCCCCATGGCAAGCACAGGAGCCTGTCAATTAACAGCTAAACAACAATAACAGCTATAAATTTGATCTAGCACATTCCAATCAAACCTGTCATTATCTCGAACCCTTCAAGCCCCACGTTGGGTGTCAAAAAGGATTGTCGTGGTTTAACCCCAGCCAGCAATGAAGCACCACACAGCCACTCGCTCACTGCCCCTGGTGGGATGGGGGAGAGAATCGGAAAGGTAAAAGTGAGAAAACTCACGGGTTGAGATAAAGACAGTTTAACAGGTAAAGAAAAAGCTGCGCACGCAAGAAAAGCAAATCAAGGAATCCATTCACTACTTCCCATGGGCAGGCAGGTGTTCAGCCATCTCCAGGAACGCAGGGCTCCATCACACGTAACGGTTACTTGGGAAGACAAACGCCATCACTCTGAACATCCCCCACTTCCTTCTTCTTCCCCCAGCTTTATATGCTGAGCATGACGTCATATGGTATGGAATATCCCTTTGGTCAGTTGGGGTCAGCTGTCCCAGCTGTGTCCCCTCCCAACTCCTTGTGCACCCCCAGCCTACTCGCTGGTGGGGTGGTGTGAGAAGCAGAAAAGGCCTTGACTCTGTGTCAGCGCTGCTCAGCAATAACAAAAACATCCCTGTATTATCAACACTATTTTCAGCACAAATCCAAAACATAGCCCCATACTAGCTACTATGAAGAAAATTAACTCTATCCCACCCAAAACCAGCACAAGGGATTAACATTCAGCCTTAAAAGTATGCTTACACTGGAGATTTAGTATTAAAATGGTCAGCTTTAAAAATAATTCTTCAAGAAAATTTAGAAATAATAGAAAGTTGGACATCCAATACATATAAATCCCATGAAATCTGTGGTTCCAAACTTTTTTTGTACATTCCAGAACTTAAAAAAATAACTTTGTTTTGTTGACTTACAAGACACAGCACTTACACAAAAAGTCTACAAAATTTTCATTGAGGCAAACAAGTAAATGGATTGAAAAGTCATTTGTGTTTTGCTTGTGTAAGGAGTGGAGCTGGGTTCTGTTATAGAGCAATGTACTTTTCAACCAGTACTTTGAATAGCTGGGACAGAAAGTGCTGCAATTAATTAGTTATTTTGGTTTTTTTTGCATTCACGTCTTTGTCTATTTTCTCAATGGGAATATTTAGCACTCCAATTCAGTTTATGCACTGCTGCTGGTAAGTGACATGACAGATTGTTGTGGTCTGCAGGGCCAAAAGCTGCTTTTAGAAAAATCAAAATGAAATGAGTTTGAAAGGTAGTGTAGACAGACTTGCACTTGTGTGAAGCCAGCTAGATTTGGTGATGGCACCACGGACCTCAGCAGCATCCAGCGCTGCTGCCAAGACAGCTGAAAGCTGACCTGAATGTCCCTATGGTACTGCAGTCTGCGGCACTGGTGTACCTAGCTTATAACTCCATGTCCTTTTCCTAGGAATGTTATACACAACTGTGTAGGTACATACGGAGATATAGCATGTGATGTCTGTGATGCATTTACCAAAAGGGACATGAAGAGACTGCTATTAAACATCAGCTGAGGCCCCAGGAGTCAGACTATACTAGATTTAAGTTTTCCTGTGAAACTGAAAATTGGTATCTTGTTAGCAGGCTTAAAATACTAATTTTTAGTCATGCTAACTACATGAACTGAAAAATATGGGGACAAAAAAAAAGAAAAAAGAAAGAGAATCTACTTTTCCCACAGGACTCTCTGGAATGAATCAAGGTTGTGTAGTGGGAAAATGTGCTGTCCATAGGAGCCTTGAGATTCCAACCTTCCCTGCTGGACATCTGCGTGCTCTTCCCGGCCCATGTCACCAGTGAAGTGGGAGGCATCGCTCAGTAGTAAGCTCTAAGTGCAAAAATAAACTACATCAGTAAATGGAAGAGGGGCTGATGTTGCATGCTGCTGGTTCCCAGCCCAGTTCATCTGAAAAGCATTTTCTTTCCCTTAAGGAAAGTAAAACCAAAGTTGTATTTTGTTGGTGACCCATGTGGAGTGGAAGAGAGAAGCTAGGGTGGCCCATGAGCAATAATAACAGAAAGAGACAAACTCTAAGTGCCAGTGATGGAAATAATTTTCCATCAATTTATAACTCTGCCAAATCTGAAGATACCTTCACAGGGTGGGCAAAAGACACCTCCCTAGCCAAAAGCTACTCCTGTGCCAAGTTTCACAGTCTAACTGCAAGCACTGGTGGTATTTTAGTTCTCCGATAAAACTGCTGGAAGGCTTTTAATCACGGAATATGTTAGACAACTTAAGTATAGGAGTCATTGCCTCTTTATAATACTGTGCTCTAACCCTAAGTCACACATTCATATGTATATGTGTATTTCAGATGACATCTTTGTGGGAACTTTTTCAGATGAACATTACTATTCATATTGCACCTTTACAATGTAAGCTATCACTGAAAATGCTTGAGTAATTTCACATGTAAATGGTTGGCACAGAAAAGTTATTGCAACCACAGCCCAGCAGTAACTTAGGCTTCCTGATTTTCAGTAATTTTTCCCTTTTTATATATTCAAGAATAAGTGTTTTCAAGGTTATGGCCATTACACCAATTATTTTTCCAGTTCTACTTTAGAATGACATACTACTCCAAGGCAGCCTAGTGAGGAATTGTATTGCAAGTGATGTGAAAGGATTTAAAAGGGAAGGAAAAGGCATAATTTTGGCAAGAGATTTGTGACTTTTTAAAGTATAGAAAATAATAAATATGGATTGGATTCTCCATAAAGGAACTGTAACATTCATTCCCTTGCCATTTCAAATGATATAGTATTTTTTTATATCCCTTTCTGTCCTAATCTCTTTTGTGACGTTGTTGTGTTGTATTGTGTTGATAAGAGGCTATCTTGGGGCCAGCAAGGGATAAGATGTTAATAAAATTCTTGTTTGCTGTTACAGAATCAAACAATTTAAGTGTGGTCTGAGGTTTCATGCCAAATTATTGCTGGCTTCTCTTTGTATCAATCACTGTGAGAAATACCTCTTAACCCTTTATGAAGGCACAAAAAAACCCCCCAAACCCAGAAATCTTTCAAGGTATAAAGAATTAAGTTTAGCAGGAAAGCTTTCATTTATTTATTTTCTCTTTAGCCACATGGAGTCCTTTATGGGGACGTCCCTGTTTGTCAGCCTCTCAGATGAGATGACATTTAAAGCTGATTGGAAAACTTCAACTTTTTTATCACCAAAAAAAAAAAAAAAAAGACAAAAAAGAAAAAAGACAAAAAGCAGTTCCTTTGAAATCAAAATGCCAAACTTTGATTTGGAAGAGAAACAAACCACCTTGCTTCCACATTTTAAATTGAAGAGTTTTCATTTTTTGTTTTGAGATATTCTATTTATTATATCTGCCATAATGACAAAATAAAAGGGTAAAAATTGATATGAAAAGTTTACAGTTTTATTGGAGAAATATTTTTTCTTCAACTCCAATCAGTTTTGAGGTAGATTTCTGTTCATACTTAATCTGAAAATTTGCAGGAATATTTCCGTGATTCAGAAATAATCAATCAAGCAAATTTTTTCTCCTCTTTCCCAGAAAAGTCCACCCAAAAGCATTATAACAACCAGCTATAATGTTTAGAATTAAATATTGGGGTTTTTTGGGTAAAATTAGAAATAGTTGAATTTGTCTGGAGCAACTGCTGTTGTCGTAGCAGTCCAATCCCAATTTTTTAAAGAAAATAAAAGACGAAAATAGGAAGCATGAGTAAATAATAGCAATGGCAGAAAATAAGGTTTCACTTTCCAATGCATACTTTTGTTAGCTCTTGAGCTTCTGGGAAATTACACAAGCACAACAGAGGGTCTTAGGCACAGAGAAACTTGGCAAAATTTTACCAAGATCATCCTGTTTAATGAACTGTGATTACTTGCATCTCTATTTACAATTCTCAGAAGTGATACAAAATGTGAATTTGCCTGGCCCCACCAACACAGGCTTTTTTTAGACAGAGATAGAGAGAAAGGTAGCGTGGTGGGAAAGCAAAATGTTAGATTGGGGTGGGTGGAAAAAACTAATGTTTACATCCCAGATATGGCTTAAGATTTAGTTAAAGCCCATGGACACAGTGATGCCATCTGGTTTCAGCCCACCTAGTGAGGTTATTGCGGATGATCAGCAGTGCCATGGTGAATGATGTGGCCCTAGATACTGGTATGATTGGCAACAGCCGTATTGGTAAAGCTCATTTCTTCCAGACTATCTATCTCATGGTTTCCTTCAGCAACTGCCAAATTAATGTTGTGCAGAAAAAAAATCTCACATCCATGTCATTAAAGTGAACCAAACAAAATACATTCTGGTGATTTGTGCTGTATACATTTTCTCCTATTTCTAGACTTTGAGCTTGTTGTCATGCCAACTTGTGACTTCACCAGGTAGCTCAAGGACCCCTTAGCTAGGCTACTTCAATAATAAGTAGGCAAAATTGACCAGTTTCTACTAGCATTCCTCCTTTACGTGACATTAAAAAAAAATAATATAATCGGTGAACTGGACTTTTGTAACCTTGGACAACTTAGATTGGAATTCTCTATGTAACAGTTGTCAAGTTACTCCAAGAGGTAACAGCACTTCAAGGCCCTCTGAAATTAGTGTTGCACAGAGATGGTGAGGTTTGTAAAGAAACTGGAGACATTCTGGGAAGGAATAGTTATTCAATATTAGCAAATATTACTTGAGGAAAATCACTTAGCCCTTAATGTTGAAAGGAGTTTTGTTGTATAATGATTATCAGCAATATTTTAAAGCTGGAACATATCTTTGGGGTTGTATTTTCAAACCTCAAAAGACTACTTGAAAATAAAAAGAAGGAAGAAAAAAGAAAAAAAGAAATCAAGGCCAAATCCCGCAAAACTTCCTTCACACAAGTTTCATTGAAGTTAGGTGATATACCTGCATGAGTAAAGTCTACTTTAAGATGTATAGCTTTGCAAGAAAGAATTTTAAATCTTCTCTTCTTGCCTCGCCTCGCCTCGCCTCGCCTCGCATTTCATCTCATCTCATCTCATCTCATCTCATCTCATCTCATCTCATCTCATCTCATCTCATCTCATCTCATCTCATCTTCTCATGATTTTTAGTTTACTACCCTTCTGAAAATTTAATAATGAAATTATTTTTGGATTTGATTATAAAAGAAATACCAGTACCATTTATTGTTCTTGTTTGTTTGTTTGTTTTGTTTTTAATGCCTACACAGCTTTAGATGAGGAGCTAGGAGTCTTCTTATACAAGTGAAAGAGTTTGACAATGCTGTGTATGAGGAAACTGGGTTAAAAATTCTTTCCTTATTGAGTCAAAATGTCGTCTTGGTTATTCCTCTTTCTTCAACTTCCAAGCTGCTCTCTCAGTCACAGTTTGTCTCCCGCCCTGAAACACATGTACACAAAAGGTTTTCTCCTTTGTGCTTGCAAAACCTACAATACCATTTGTGGACAGGAGAATGCAATGTATGTAGAATAATTTAAGTGACTTTCAATTACGTTTTCAGAAAGAAACTGAGCTATCCAGGGTTACATGTATACATCTCAGAGGAAGTTCTACCCATAGAACTGTTCGGTTCCTGTTTGACAAAGCAGTGATGTGACAAAGCTTATGGCAAGTGCTGCACAAAGATTCTGGGTATTAAGGAAATTAAATGGTTTTAAAATAAAAGAAACCCCATGGTAATGTGTTCTTTAGCAATGGATTGCATACTGGTCAAATTCAATGACTCTAACACTTCTGAAAAAAGTAGAATACATATAATGCCAGAAATAAGCTGCTCTAAATGAAAAGCTTCTATCCTAACATTTGCCTTTTATATAACTTGTTGGTACAGTAATAGAGTTCTCAGTAAATTTCAAACCAAAATTTTCATCTCAAGTGTTTTTGGAAGGGTATTATTACAGACCTAATTTCCACTGCAGCTAAGCATGTATTAATAACAAGGAGGGCTAAGGAAACTGCTGGTATATCCAGTAGTGCTTGACATTTAGTAGATGAATTAAAGTTTACAGTCAAATTGGTTTTTAACTAATAACAGAGATCTTTGTTATGAGCGTCCATTTTACTTTCTTTTTTCTTTTTTCTTTTCTTTCTTTCTTTCTCTTTCTTTCTTTCTCACTTTCTCACTTTTCTTTCTCTTTTTCTTTTTCTTTCTTTCTCTCTTTTTTCTTTCTTTCTTTCTTTCTTTCTTTCTTTCTTTCTTTCTTTCTTTTTCTTTCTTTCTTTCTTTCTCTCTCTCTCTTTCTTTCTTTCTTTCTTTCTTTCTTTTCTTTCCTTTCTTTTCTTTCTTTCTCACTTTTTGTCTTTCTCACTTCCTCGCTTTCTCTCTTTCTTTCTCTCGTCCTTTCTTTTCTTCCTTTCTTCCTTTCTTCCTTTCCTTTTTCTTTCTTCTCCCTCTCTCCCACATCACATATATCACATTCTGCACTTAGAATAAACTGACCTCAAATCAAAATTTATCCTTGGGGAATTAGTATCCATAATTGCATAACCTGGGCTAAATTATGCTATCTCATTTATACCCCTACTGTAAGTCAGTGAGGCTGTGGGAGTAATAACTGGGAACCATGAGCCAAATTTTTCTTTCAGTCATATCAGTGTAAATCTGCAACGATTTATTTGAATTTAATGGCCAATTATGATCTACCTCTACATATATAATAAAAGAATTAAATTATTAATCTTTAACCAATAACTATATTTTAATTAAAATTAACTTTTGGAATGTTTCAGAAAAAATATTTTAAGGAAATACAATATTTTTGTCAAAATTTGGGAGCACTACAAACAGCCTCATAAATCTGTGATGATTAAAAATGAACAGGAGAAGGAAAGCATGATTAATTTTTCATTGTATCCATTTAATACACCTGTATAATGTGCATATTTTTCAAAGCTGTCCTGTTGTCATTTCTTCCCATCTCCTGACCATGTTTTATGACATGTATTCTAATAAAGAGTATAAAGCAATGCTGTGATCTGTGCTATTGCTGAAGTGGTTAATAATAGGATGGTTGCCAAACAACTCTGCTGTTCTCTTTTGACTGCCATGTCAAGAGTTAAAGTAGCACCACTGAAGTGTTTCACGTCTCTCTCACAGTTAAGAACATTTGAAATTAAGATTTTTTTTTAATATGACTTGATTTTTGGTTTATTTTTATGTAAATTTTGCTGTCCAGTTATTAAACTTGCGTATTTCCTTTAACATACAGTGTTTTATGTGCAGGGAAATAAAGTTTTTTCACACAGTCTCTCTAGTGAGAGATAATGTCCAGAATAATAACTGCACATCAACCAGCTTTCATGAAGGTTCTGACTATGGTGACAGACAGCAAGAACTTTTGTTCGCTTTTATTTGAACATGTGGGTGGAATAGCTGTTCCTGTCCTTAGCTCAGCCGTGTCCTTCACAGATACTTGAATGAGTTAATTATAGATTGTTACCTAATGACATAACTATGCTTTCTGAATCCCACAGAATGACATTTCCTGATCAAAATACTTCTTATTCCTGTATTCACTCATCAACATGAAAACCACTCTCTACGTGTATGCACATACAGAATTTTTTTCTATAATCTTTTCGTTCGTTCGTTCCTTCCTTCCTTCCTTCCTTTCTTCCTTCCTTCCTTTTCTTTATTTTTCTCTCTCTCTTACTGTCTGTTCTTCTCCTCCTTTTACCCCCTCTTATTGTTGTCTTCTCCTTCTTTTACCCCAGG
Source organism: Aptenodytes patagonicus (assembly GCF_965638725.1). Lineage (NCBI taxonomy): Eukaryota > Metazoa > Chordata > Aves > Sphenisciformes > Spheniscidae > Aptenodytes > Aptenodytes patagonicus. Next base: position 58,688,724 of record NC_134955.1, on the reverse strand, counting down.
TGTTATATTTTCCTTTGGTTTATAAACAAATATTAGTCCAATCTTTTGAGTTACTGATTGTTCCTGTTGAGGTATAAGGCAGATCTGTATGTAACCTTTGGAAAAAAAAATCCAAATTTGCTTGATTCCCGCAGGAAAGATGCAATCAGAAACTAAAAGTAACAGGAAACAAAAGCTGAATAAATAAGAACATGACATCCGTTCATCATTGTGACAATATTGCTTTCTTTTACCAAGTTTCAAAAGAGTTTAAGACTATATCCCAAGTTACATAAACTGAAAAGGTACTCTGACGAAAGGGAAGACAGCCTGGGGCGTGGCCTTATGTTTCTTCAGAGTCCAAGGGTGCTGCCACATGCATTTCCACTTTAGATTTCATTATTTAATGTTTGTCTTGCAAACTAATTATTACTCCCATGCTGTTATTATACTAATGAAAAAACCTTGCAGGATCATGTTCCTGTTCTGTTATTTACAAGCCAGAGTCTAGGAGAAGCAAAAACCACCTGGTAGTCACTAGTTATATTAATAGTCACCTCATAACCACAAACGGCAAAAAAAAATCATAGAATCATAGAATCATAGAATCATTGAGGTTGGAAAAGACCTCTAAGATCATCGAGTCCAACCGTCAACCCAACACCACCATGCCCACTAAACCATGTCCCTAAGTGCCGCATCTACTCGTCTTTTAAATACCTCCAGGGATGGGGACTCCACCACTTCCCTGGGCAGCCTGGTCCAATGTTTCACCACTCTTTCAGTAAATAAATTTTTCCTTACATCCAATCTAAACCTCCCCTGCCGCAACTTGAGGCCATTTCCTCTTGTCCTATTGCTTGTTACTTGGGAGAAGAGACCGACCCCCACCTCGCTACAACCTCCTTTCAGGTAGTTGTAGAGAGCGATGAGGTCTCCCCTCAGCCTCCTTTTCTGCAGGCTAAACAACCCCAGTTCCCTCAGCCGCTCCTCAGAAGACTTGTTCTCCAGACACCTCACCAGCCTCGTTGCCCTTCTCTGGACACGCTCCAGCACCTCAACGTCCTTCTTGTAGTGAGGGGCCCAAAACTGAACACAGTATTCGAGGTGCGGCCTCACCAGTGCCGAGTACAGGGGCACGATCACTTCCCTACTCCTGCTGGCCACACGATTTCTGATACAGGCCAGGATGCCATTGGCCTTCTTGGCCACCTGGGCACACTGCCAGCTCATGTTCAGCCGGCTGTCGACCAACACCCCCAGGTCCTTTTCTGCTGGGCAGCTTTCCAGCCACTCTGCCCCAAGCCTGTAGCGCTGCATGGGGTTGTTGTGGCTGAAGTGCAGGACCCGGCACTTGGCCTTGTTGAATCTCATACAGTTGGCCTCGGCCCATCGATCCAGCCTGTCCAGGTCCCTCTGCAGAGCCTTCCTACCCTCGAGCAGATCAACACTCCCGCCCAACTTGGTGTCGTCTGCAAACTTACTGAGGGTGCACTCGATCCCCTCATCCAGATCATTGATAAAGATATTGAACAAGACCGGCCCCAAAACTGAGCCCTGGGGAACACCGCTCGTGACCGGCCGCCAACTGGATGTAACTCCATTCACCACAACTCTCTGGGCCCGGCCGTCCAGCCAGTTTTTGACCCAGCGCAGAGTACACCTGTCTAAGCCGTGAGCCGCCAGCTTCTCGAGGAGAATGCTGTGGGAGACGGTGTCAAAGGCCTTACTGAAGTCCAGGTAGACCACATCCACAGCCTTTCCCTCGTCCACTAGGCAGGTCACCTGGTCATAGAAGGAGATCAGGTTGGTCAGGCAGGACCTGCCTTTCATGAATCCATGCTGGCTAGGCCGGATCCCCTGGTTGTCCCGCTCATGCCTTGTGAGCGCCCTCAAGATGAACCGCTCCATAATCTTCCCCGGCACCGAGGTCAGGCTGACAGGCCTGTAGTTCCCCGGATCCTCCTTCCGGCCCTTCTTGTAGATGGGCGTCACATTGGCAAGCCTCCAGTCGTCCAGGACCTCCCCCGTTAACCAGGACCGCTGATAAATGATGGAAAGCGGCTTGGCGAGCACCTCCGCCAGCTCCCTCAGCACTCTTGGGTGGATCCCATCCGGCCCCATAGACTTGTGAGCATCCAGGTGGCGTAGCAGGTCATTGACTGCTTCCTCTTGGATTACGGGGGGTTCATCCTGCTTGCCGTCCCTGTCTTCCAGCTCGGGGGACCAAGTACCCTGAGGATAACTGGTCTGCCTGTTAAAGACTGAGGCAAAGAAGGCATTGAGTACCTCAGCCTTTTCCTCATCCTCGGTGACAATGTTCCCCCCCGCATCCAATAAAGGATGGAGATTCTCCTTGGCTCTCTTCTTGTCATTAATATATTTGTAAAAACTTTTTTTGTTGTCTTTAACGACAGCGGCCAGATTGCGTTCTAGCTGGGCTTTTGCCTTTCTCATTTCTTCTCTGCACGACCTAACGAGATCCCTGTACTCTTCTTGAGTTGCCTGCCCCTTCTTCCACAAGCGGTAAACTCTCCTTTTTTTCCTGAGTCCCAGCAAGAGCTCCCCGTTCAGCCAGGCCGGTCGTCTTCCCCGCCCATTCTTCTTACGGCGTACAGGGACAGCCTGCTCCTGCGCCTTTAAGACTTCCTTCTTGAAGATCGTCCAGCCTTCCTGGACCCCTTTGCCCTTCAGGACCGTCTCCCACGGGACTCTCTCAACCAGCGTCCTGAACAGGCCAAAGTCCGCCCTCTAGAAGTCCATGGTTGCGGTTTTGCTGCCCCCCCTCCTTACTTCACCAAGAAGCGAGAATTCTATCATTCGTTCCAATATTATAGGAAGCTTCAGTTCGTCTAGTAATCATGTTTCAACCCACTTTCCAAGTGCTTAGGTTTGGTTAAAGTTTTGGATGAGCATTTCCGCTCCATTCTCTCCCCTTGCATAGAATATGTGACCCCATCACTTAATTTAAGTATCCGAGCTGAGTTCTGCACCTCCCTCTTCCCCCAACCCAGGCTCCCTCTCCGCAGTAAAAACTGCTGCTGTTTATGTTTCAGCTAAGTGCTGGCCGCCCTTGCCATAGATGTGAAGTCTTCACATCTGCTGAAAGTAAAATCCTAATGACTCCTGGTCTTGTGTAAGTTACCAGTTAGATTAGTCCCTTCTTTTTCACAAAGTTTCTGGCTGCTCAAATGGGAGGTAGACCACTAGGCATCCAGGGTTATTCTGAAGTTGTTTCTAAAGCAGGCCAGAATTTGTCCAGTTTCTAGATGGGAAATCCCCACCCCTGTATATGTAGCCAGCACTAGGAATATTTGCAGTTCACATCCAGCTTAAATCTTACTCACCTTTTGCCAGTCTTAAATGTACAGATTTGGGCTTGTCTTCTGCAAAAAGGTGGAATTTATCATTACAGTTAGACATGAGACATTCCCTTCTCTAGTGCAAGATCAGATACATCTCAAGCTCTTCCATTTCACTCACCAAAAATACTCAGAAATATTTACCTCTGAAATGAGCTTAGCAAGCATGTTCAAAAATAGACACTCCTAAATGACTGATCAGAATCACAGCTAAAAGCTATCACATAGTCTACTCCAGTTTTCAAACTGATGGTGTGTCTTTCACTCTTTCAGCTTCAGCTTTATAAGCACAATCTAGCATCTGGTTATTTTTCTGGGATAAAAGGGGCACATGTGATGCTGCAGGGCAGAAGCTTTCCAGTAGTTTTCCAGAGTTGTACCTGAAGCACCTTCCTCTGTTTTCCCACCCCATCTTTTTTTAAAGGAAGAAAAAACAAAATAAATTTAAAAATGAGAAAAAAAAAGGTGGAGTTTCTTTCACTTGCTTCTAGAAGTTTATGGCACTATGTACTTTTTAACTGGGAAATGGCTATACTTATCTGAAATGGTAGCAGAGTATAGTAAGTAGACAATTATTTGTTTAGAGGCAGTTTTGAAATATTAAAAGCCAGCTTTACCACTGCTGGGTTTTGCCCAGATGTATCCATTAGCCTTCAGTCGAAAGGTCTTTGAACTTGTTAAGAAAACAATGTAATTCCAGGTTGTTCCAGTTACAGACAAAAGCCCTAGGCAACTCTGCTGTGTTAGTCTTTGTTCTGATATAGTGATCCTTGATGAACAGAAAATCCTATAGAAGACCATGGTGGAAATTCAGAAATTGTAGCAATTAAGCAGATTAAATTTATCCAGTGGACTTTAATACTTATTTCCAAATTCCTTTCTTACTACCTCTCTCTCTCAAGATTGTGTTTTAGTGTCCTAGAGAAAGGCTCATATTACTGATGTGATAATAATGTAAACATTGTGATTGCAAAGTAATGCATTTGTGGGTTTTCTTGGCTTGGAAAGTCTCAGTCAAGGAGGACGTTTTCTTAAATATTTTTAAAATTAATTCAGCCATTATCAAGAAATCTATATGAATGCAGTAACCACGGAAGTTTAACATTTTATGATAATGTTTTCCATTTGTGTAACTAAATAAGTCATAAAATAGATTCCAACCCAGTGCTGTCTACTCCGCAAGTGCAAGGTTCTTTCAAAAATCATTCACAAAATGCTAGATGGTAAAAACAGATGAAGACATTTTTCTGGTCTATGAGTATAAATATTATCATATAATTACACTAGTACATATGTATAAATCATGAGGTACTGTTCAGTTCAAAAGAATGTTTTGGTGAGAAGGGAATAAGATCTTGGGGTTCAGTTTTTCTCAAAACTTTTGAAAGTTTTAAAATTTTAAAATTGTATTTTAAAATACAATTTTAAAGACCTACAAATGTTGAGCTTTTTTTTTTTTTATTGTGCACATACTGATGCATGTTTAGAATATTATATAGTAGGGTACGTGTATACATGTGCTACCTCCACACATCCACAAACACATACAGACACGCATGCATCACACAAGAACAGTGAGTTATGATAATTGAAAGACCTGTAATCCATTCTGAATCCTAGGACTATATGAACAATACAAAATTCCAAGATCCACTTATGAGTTTCTAAATTTCACTGAACTTTTTCCACAAGGCAATATGTTTGTTCAAACATGTGTTTGTATGCTTGTTCAAACACTTTTACAGCATGACGATCTTTAAGAAAAGAAAGGAGCAGTTAACAATTCTGATTATAAGCTTGGTGAAGTCAGAGATGGAAAACAAGCCTGTCATATAGTGTAGCTCCCCATTTTCCACTGTATGTATTTGCTTTGCAAGTTTGTATTTTAAAAGTCCAAAGAAATAGACTTTTCCCCCCTAGTTCTATACGAGCATATTTTTGACACACACATGCAATACTGCCTCTTTACAGTTTTTGGTATAACCTTTTCCCTAGTATTTTGTTCCTCTGATGTGTGATGGTCTGGGTATGATCTGTTTGGGAGTTAAGGATGCTACATAACGTGTATTGAAGGGGAGGAGAGGGCAAAAGTTCTTGTGATATGAATTTTAAAGAGTTGTGTGGAAAGGGTTAAAATGTTTTGAACTAGCCATGCGTTGCACTCGAGTGATTAGGTGTAACTCCCAATTAAAGATCAATAAGGCCTTTAAAGTGATTTATAAAAATGGATTAGTAAGAAATGTCCATTTAGAAACTACTGTGAGTAAAATCACTATACTCTCTGTCATATTGATCGGGCCTTTATGTCTAAACACGCATTAACTGGGGCAGACAATAAAAATTAATCCTCTTCTTTCATAAAATGGAAGGTCATTTTCCCAACTGTCCCTAGGGGGAATGATGTCATTAAACATGCTACTAAGACATTTTATTAAATCTGACTAGGCTGTTTGCATAAAAGTAAATTAGAGCAGTCAATATTGGAAAGAAAGGGATTTTAAGGAGCAATAACTAGAGGTATTTATTGTAAGTGTATTATACAACAGATGCATAATTAAATTCAAAACAACTCCATTAAAATAATGTTAAGGGCCTGGCTTAAAATGACGAAAGGCAAGATTTTCAGAGCCCTAAGCATGCCCTTGTTGTACCTAAGCATTTCAGGGGTCTCCAAGCAGTAGGGGATTTGACATACCATATGTGCTGATATTCTCTGCTCTCTCCCCTCCAGGATAATGTTATTTATAAATAAAACCACTGAGCAAAAGGGTGGAACTGTAACTAGTGCCAGCCCGACCAAGACGGTGCCCTCAATAAAACACCTGCAGTTTAGGTTCCAGTATGCATCTCTTTACATGCATGTTCCCTTGGATAGGAAGCATCTTTCAAGACCAAAAGAAAGAAAAGAAAAAGAAAAAGAGGAGAAGTAAGATTATGTTCTGCTGAAAGCATGTGGCCTTCAAGCTGTTGCTGCCCACAGGAGCCGTTTGCCCGGTCCTCGGTGGGAACAGAGGTGGGAGAGTTTACACCTAAGCATAGCATCTCTGCCATGGCACCCCGTGCAACCATTTGTGTCTGAATGCACCCTAGGGACACTCCTGGGCCAGCTATTGTGTAAGAAACAATTTTTTTGAAGGTTAAAGTTAGAATTTCAAGTTGCATTTTTGTGTGTCCTTGTGTGGTGCAGACCTCACTGCCATACCTCTGGATAGATGACCTCCTTCCTGTCACCTCTGCTCCGAGGCCTGTGGTTGACCTCCTCCCTTCTACAAAAAATTCAGCAGTGGTTAAGTTGCTGAGGCCACTGCAAGTTGTACTGACCACATAGGACTGTATTATCTCCACAATCTCTAGTCAGCTATACACATCATAGAATCATAGAGTAGTTTGGGTTGGACCCTTCCTTTAAAGGTCATCTAGTCCAACCCCCAATTCGTGGTTTGTTATCTCTAAGTGAGATTGTAGATAATTTGACATATGGGACATCTTTTTGTTAGCACTTTAGCAGAGTGGAGGTCTTGGCCACGGCCAGAGGACTGGGCTCCCATGTTAATTCTGATAATATGCAGCCTAATGCTGCTCTTATTATTACAGAATGCTCTTAGTGTGCCACCACTGAATGGTTCCTATATTTTACCAAAGATATTATATATGAGATAAAGATAAAAGATATTTTCTCTTTTTTACCCCCAAATATCCTAAATTAAATCAGGGCAGTAAATGAATCTCAAGTTTGAATAATTCACCAGAGTTTGACAGATAAGAGACAATCCTGTGATTGTGAAACCCAGACTTGATGTCTGGGTTTCACGCTTGGTTGAGTCATAGAGAGCCCGTGCCACAGAGTAATCACTTTGGGTCAGACCCCACAAAAGCCCTGAGGTGCCCTGTGGTGTGGCAGCTGTGTAAGTGCTTTAGAAGGAAATCGGTAGAGGGGGTGTAATCTGTAACCAGCTGAGAGGGGCAAGGAGGGGGGATGGATGCCACGGGCATGGGAAGGCTGCTGATCATCATGGACTTGGAAACATGGATGTAGAACTGGCTGAAAAATATAGTAATAGTGCCTCTGTCTCATGCCTACTAAAATATGAGTTTTTCCATTTCTGCATTTTGCCCAAAGAGTGAAAAACTGAATAATTCTAGATTTTGGCAGATGGTTAGCAGAGGAAAAAATGACCAGTTAGAAATGCCAGTTTGACCATTTAAAATCTCCTCCCTGATCTTCTTGCAATAAAATGATTATAACAGTCTTTAGATGTTATTGATTAAAAAGAAAAAAAGAATAACTCTGTAGTATCTACCAGTTTCCTAAACTGTTTATTGCGGGGTTTGGACATATATAGACTTTCTGGTGATATTTGTTCTGTTTCATGGCCTGAATCTCTGAAGTTCATAGTCAACAAAAGCATTAAACAATATGACAATAAAACTTTGACATGAAAAGAAAGACAAGGTTTCATAAATTATTTGCTAGGTAAATAAGTTCAGGCCACGTACCTCTTCAAGGAAAATGTTTAAGCCAATCTCATATGTGGTATACAGTAAGCAATATGTACGGAGTCAGCTCTGCAGAGAATACAGATAGTGAGTGTCCAATTTGAACATGTTAATCCAACCTAAGTCTGTTTTTTTTTTTCTTCCACCAAAGCTTCAATATGCATCTGATCTCAGGATATTGGATTTTTCTTTGAGGAAAGAAATAAATGACTTATCTGGGGAATAAACCCAGTCTTCTCTCACTGCATTGCTCACCATATATATTGTGCTAAAATAAGGTTCAGCAATTCTAATGTAAATCTCTAAAGCTGAACCATGATAATATGAGTTTCTGTGTTTTATGTGGTAGGTAAGTAGGCTGCATCTTTGTAAAAAAGTAGTGAGAGAGATTAGTGATTGTACCTAAGGAGAAAGGGAACAGGCTCAAATACCTTTAGGGTCTGAAACTCCTTGACAGACTAGGAAAAACTGTTCGAACACATTTGTTTTGGTTTAAAATTGAGATGCATCTTGCAATACGACTGCTTCCCCCCCATCTCCCTTTTTACACACACATTTTGTGACATCAAGATTTTGTCTATATGGGCAATTCATACCAGTACAAACCAGCTTGCATCACTATTAAAAGATCTGCATCTATAAGACCCCATCCTTTATAAGGATGTCATTGTCAGCATTTCTGGGGAATTTTCATTCTTGCAGAAACAGCAATTAATTTATCTTCCAAAGAAGTTACACTGTAGCACATTGCTGTCTGACATGATGCTTTCCCACGTGGCTTTGCTGCTAACCCCAAATCTCTAATCTGTTTATTGAAATACCTTTTTCTAGCCTGAAGTCAAGGTAACTGGATGATAGCTCTCTGTGCTAGCACAGACAGGTTCAGCTTCTTTGCATGTCCAGAGTGTCTATCAAAGGTACCTCACATGCTCCTCCACCATGCAGCACACTTCTTCAGTGTCCCAAGTAGTCTGTGGATCACGTCTGTCCCTGGGATACTTTGACTTGTCAACAGCACTGACTATAGCAATGACTGGGAGAGTGACTGCACAAGATCAAGGTTCAAGGATGGCTTATGAGAACAGAAAGGAGAAAGGTGGAGCTCTCACATTGGTGTGACTATTTTGCCTTGTTACAGCAATTCTGACAGGATTTCAGGCTGGGAAAACCATCACAGACTTGATGCCAATGTGATGCCAATGGGCAGGAGGAGTCCAGTAAATGAACAAAAAATTTTTTTTCAGGAAGATGTGCTTGACAGACAAGAAGCCGTTTGATGTTTAACAGTCCAGCTAAGGCTCTGTAGATTGATCCAGTCACCCAAGCTGCCATTCCCACTGTCACCAATCTTGTGGTTCCTAGAAATGCTCAGGATGGTAGAAAAGACTGGTAAGCATCATAGCACTTACAGTGGTACTGTGCTCTGTAATACAGACTGAACATTTATTGCCAATGATGGATACGGACATATTGCGTGGAAGTGAGATAGTATCATTTCTGAATACCACTATTTCTCTTTCCAAATTGTAGCTTCCCTGGGGGTCCTGAGAATGAGTGATTGCAACTGGTGAGTGTGCCCACTGTAGAAGGGGCTGCCCCCACAGTCTCTAGTTACTTGTCACTGATACCTTCCCCCATCTTTCTATTCAAGCCATGTCCCAGCTTCTGGATCAGAACAGCTCTAGAAGACAGTATACTTTCTATCTGTTCTCTGCTGGCCTCATTTCCTTCTCTATGCCAGCTGGGCCAGATTTAAGAAAGCATACTATATCATGTGACTGTTGAGAGCCATCATTCTGTAGCTGCATTATAAAGTACCTATCATGCTTTGATCATCCAGGAAATTAATCCAATTAATCAGTGCATAATTATTATCAGCACAAATCTTTAGAAGAGTTTTTTTAAAAATAAAAGTCTTATCAGGGCACTTTTTTTAATAAAAACCTTAGCAAGATTTTCTTATTGATACAAATCTAAGAAAAGCACATCATAAGTAGAACTTCAACTTTTTTTAGAGCTAGTAAAATCTACATTACAGCAACTGCCAAGAAAGATAGGCAACATATCATATAGCACTAGTGAGTGAGAAGAGCCTCAGTGCCACACAATAATTTGAAAATGTCTGCAGAAAGAAGGGTTCAACACTTGCATAGTGAACCTACTTTCTCCTTTACCCTTTAACTAGTGAAAAGGTCCTTCCTGCCATGCAGATCCATAGGAATTATAACTTGGTCGAATAAAAAGAAGTTACCCAGGCACTTGTAGAGAACAGGCTTTATAGGGAACAGGAGAAAAAGGGTTACATTGGTGTAAGCCTATCTGGGCTGCCAGGGAGACTAGGGAAACAGATAGGGAGACAAATAGGCAGTTGATGGTGTTAACAGATGGAAGACATTATTCTCAGAAAACATTCTCTGCCAGACTAGGCATCCCTCTTCTATGTCTTTCCCCTTAGGCACACTGTTGCATATCCTGATTTTAGGGAACTTGTCATGTTGAGAAGAACAATTTTTGGTTTGTTCTGCTATCACACTTTCCTGGCCTGGCAGGGAAAACAAGTGGTAGATGGCAGCTCCATTTCTTTGATCCCTCTATCTCTCTATCTCAGATAGTGGGATTGAGGCCAATCACATCAGTCCCTTAAATTCCTGACCAACCTCCAACAGCAAAACCTAATATACTGTCTAGGAATCCTTTTTTACCTTTTCTCAAGTGAGGAGAAACTTCCAAATTTTGTGAATTGAAATCTCACGTGTCCTTTAATTTAAAATCTTGTAACTAGAATTGCTTGCTCTGCTTGCATATTTAGTAGTCTACAGATTTAAAACAAAATTTTGGAAGATTTTTATTTTTATTTTTGTTAGAAGTGTTCCTGCCTAGCTAACATCATGGTACAGAGAATGACTTAATTCATAATGAAATCACTATATTTTAAAGTGAAACCAACAACTTGGAAGAGGCAAGGGCTGTGGCATAGTAAGAGAGGCATTATGCCATTGTCAAAATATGTGGTACAGATACTGAGTGATTGTACTTCCGTGTATGTCCCACTTCTGCATGAAGTGCAGAATCCCACACTACATAAGGACTTTAAGTAATAGAAAGGAGTGCAGGACACCTACCCACAGTGCTGAACGCACACATTGGACAACAATCCTTTTGTGATAGCAGGCGTTCATAAGGATGTTATCTTTACTTCAATGCAGGTGCTTGTTTATAGGAACCATTGAATGATTTCCTTGAAATGCAGATTTTCTTGAGGAGATAAACCCCACATACAGATAGTCCAAAAATGGTTCTACAGCCTAATATACTACTCACCGATGTGGTCAATGTATTTACAGACCAACTTCCATTAGGGTTATCATGATTTCTCCAAAGGAACCCTGGTTATCAATTTCTATCTTGTTCGTCCGATTCCCCTGAGCCTTTACCAAAGACCAATTGACATCGGCTAAAGAGTTTACAATTCTCAATACAAATGACAGGACTTATGCTTACAGAACAAAAATATTGAGATCCTTGTTTGGGTCTGATTCAGCAGCAGGGAGGATCCAAGCAGTGTATCCTGTGCTAGTAAAATCTGAGGGCAGGTTGGATTTTTCTGCCAGGGGAGAAGAGGACAAAAGGACAGACCATGATGTGCTGGAAGGTGAATAGCTGTGTGCATACAGGGTACTCCAGGTTAGAAATATTGTACGGAGTATTGCCTAGAAGCTCCTAGGCAATTCTCAGAAAATCTTTGGCCCTAGCTGTTCTGATGAGCTTGTTTGCCTAGTCTTAAAGTAGCTGAGTAAAACTAAGGAATTTATAACATTAAGTGTTACTATCTGAACACAGCTATCCCTTCCTCTGAATAATAGGCCAACTAAAGAAATTCTGATTTTATAAAGGTTTCCATCATCCTACAGGTGCTCTCTGTTCTTCTTTTCTTGTTCTCTCTCTTTTTACTCTTAACATGCTCATTCCTCTCTAGACCAATACACCACCATTTCTGAGAGAGGCCCTTTTGTGACATTCAACAGGATGATGATGCCCTCTCTGCACTGCACACCTCTTCTAATTTGCCCCTCAGTCTTTCCTCAGGCAAAGCTCCACTGAGAGCCCAGAATTAGCAGAAGCCAGGGAAAGAACCTCCCTGGACTGCATTTTTCATGTGTAAAATTTTATTATTTGCATTTTCTTAGTGAAAGCATATTTCAGATGTTAGTACTTATGTTATTGGACTGGTGAGGACTGCATTCAGTTGAAAAGATTCAGGAATGTAGTCATGGCAGTCATGGTAGCATAACAGTGGAAGTAAGTGGTGTTCATAAGTACACTGTTTCCTTTACATTGAATTTTCTTAGTGTACCTTGGTAATGATGGTCCGCTTTCTCTGACAGTTTTCTTTAATTGATTCTCCCATTAACTCAGGGATTTAACTCTCCCCTTTCTTTGATTCAAATTATCCCAGCCCCAAGTTGCCCATATTGCATCCCATATCTGCACTTTCTTATGGATGTAAGACAGGGGGAATAACCTGGGATACCGTGTGTTCAATTCCTGTAACTGCAACTCATAGCAGTCTAGTTCGGAAGGGTCTGTATGTCATTAACTCCTCACACCTTGGTCAATCAAGTGCTTGCCAATATCCCATAACAAATTTAAGGCCCTTAAAGACCAACATTCACAACTACAATTTGCTACAGGGAGGGAGTGGGATAACCCTGGAGCATTGCTAGTGTCTGCAATGGCCTGGATTCTGCTACACAACCACTGTGTGATCCTACATAGCAGATCAATGAAATACCTCAACATTCAGCATCCAACAGACCCAAGGCAACCACCAGGAACACTGAAATTTGGGATTAATAGTATAGTGTGAATGCAAAGCAACTCCCCTTGATGTACCATGACGTCATCTAATCCAAGAATTCACATAATGAGCTTTAATTTTTATCCTCAGGTTTTCTCTCATCTAGTTATAAAATCCTTTCCATAAGTTAATCAGTGTCAATCTGAAACAATATAATTTTTGTCTGGAAGACTGTTGTAGAGCTTTATGCATTTGGAGAATTGGAAATTTACCTAATTTTTGTCTAAATTTATTCATGATTGATTCTGATCTTTTGATCTCATGCTGATATTTTACCTTAAATAATTCCCTGCCACTAAATAGATTCACAGGAGCTCATGGTCTCCTACCATGCTTGCTGTTCCTACCCAGCCAACTCCTTTGGTAATGACCTGCCACATTTAAAAGGCAGCCATAGCAGGTGAGTGCTTTATGAATGTGACTGGTGAGTTTGCTGATAGACCTGAGGTTTCACAAGGACAAGCGGTTCCCTGGGAAGAGGTGCCTAAGGGTGCCTCAGGCTGGCTGGAGGCTCTTCTGACTGTTTCTTGGGGAACTGAGCGATGAACCCCAGCAGAGGCAGGCAGGTTAAGGCAGCAGTAGGACACATTTACCTTGGTCCTCATTCCACCTTCCATCTTGTGTCGACATGAGTAAAGGGGAGGTGTGTGGGGGGAGATTGTGGCGTAGACAACTATTTCTACTGGGCTGTAGCAAGCATCATTGCAGCCATGCAGCATTGTAGCTGTCATGGGGAGAGATCACTGGATATTTAGAGCGGAATACCCAGACTGTGTGTTTCGCATTGTAAAATAAATGCATTTTTCAGAATCGCTTTGTTTTGGAGTTAGTTTTTGCTTGTGATTGGGGCTAGATGGAGCTGTGGGGGTGAGGAGAAGACAAAATTTATTTGTGTTGTAGAAAAATCCAGGGGCTTCCCTGACCTTTGCTATGAGATTAAATTTACTTCAGGAGTGTTTTAACTTGGCTCTGAGAAAAATACACTAACAGCCATAACCTGTCCTCTAGGTAGGCTTTAATTTCACTCCACGTGTCCTGCCAGTGGCAGTCCTTGTACCACTTTTGCTTTGTGGAGATTCCCTGTAAGCAGGTTATTATCAGATGCCCTCTGTCAGTCTCTTTCTGATGCCAGAATGACTGTAAGACTTTCAATATAATTCAAAATCAAGTGGCAGCCAAGGCTTAAAACCACCTCTGTATGGGTCACCAGGTTCCTCTGAGCTCCTGTCCCAGGTGGAGAAACAGAAAGTCTGAGAATCAGGCCTCCCACTTCTTGTACGTAGTCTTAATAATTTTTAAATAGCACATACACATCACGTGCTTTATTTGGTACAATGGATTTTTTTTCAAAAACTGTGAAGGAAAAGGCACCATTTTGAATACATTTTTAGAAGAGCGTGTCCTTCTCTGAGCTACTGCATGCCCGTCCCTTTTTGTTTGCAAAGCCATGCACCCGGAGCATAAATGCGAGTCTTGCATGAGGTGAAGAAGTTATGGCGTGGAGTTGTGAGAATATGGCCTTTATCTGCATTCTGGGAATGGTTTTGTTCTGCACTTTCTGCTACGTGACGAGGAAGGACTAAAAAGCCTGGACACCCAGACAAAAAGAGGGCCATTTAGCCTTTTCACTGAAGTCTAGGATCCTTGCTGAGGGATTATTTTACGCAGGCCTGTGTTTTGGCTAAGGGGGTCTGGTTTTTACTCAAAGCCAGGCAGCAGATGTCAGGCCTCAGAATTGCTCACAAAATGATGACCTTGCTGGGTCAAGGCCTATACAACCTGCTTCGCCTCAAGCTGTGTCAAACACAAGCGGTAGAAAGACTTTCCCCGGGCAGGCCTGTCTGGGCGACCAGCTATCCCCAATTTTCCCTGTAGATTGAATTCCTTGTGAAATTCTACAGCTCTGAGAAAAAAAACTCCTGACAGTTAACTTGGCTTTTTCTTTTTATTTAAGTAATGAATAAGGCAGTGAAGGATTTTTAGGGGGTAGAGGTCTAAGACATTATTATGCTATTTTGTAGTAACAATTTATATTGTCAGGAAAGTTTGTCTGGGGTTTCCATGTGTGACTAAAATATGTTAATACAGATAGTGTCAAATATAGAGATGATACGCTCGAAGAAACGAATGTGAAAAAGAGGGCAGTGTATGAAATGCAATCTATGGCAAATTCACAATATGTATTGGATGTAAATATCTTCAGTGTGATGATCTTTAGAGGGGGAAGAACATCTACTGTGATTAAGAACAGCAAATTATATTTGCTATAGTTATTGTCTTATTGGGAAATATTCACAGTCAAAGGTTTAAAAATGTAATAAAAAGTGGATCAATATGTGTTTGAGGATTTCATCAATTGCATATTAACAGTACTAGTCCTTCTGACCTCTTTTCTTTGAGCTATTCCCTTGATCAGAGCAAAAACGATCTAATAAATTATGGGTTTATTCATCCATGTGCTGAATTCTGTTTCATATTTCTTTTTTCTTGCATACAAAATTGAAAAACAATGTGTGATTCCTGAATGTGGCTCTGATTCTTATAATGATGGATGAGCATTGCATTTCTTATAAGCAAAGATTTCAACCAAATTTCTGCAGAACAAAAATCAGAGAATTTTGAGTTATAGCATAAGATATTTAACACTTCAGTTTATACCAGTAGAGCTTGGCAAATCAACAATAGCTAGCAGTTTTCTCATTGAATTTGCCCTTTTTGCACAGGCTGAATTTCTGCAAGTGGATCACAAAGTTTTGGAAAAGTTTTGTGTTTTGTTTTTCCTTTTGCTCATTTGTGCATAAAGGTCACTGCAAGTGTTATTCACTGGACATTGCAAATCTAATCTGCCTTCTGTATTTGTGGTGACCTGCATGTGTCCCTTGCTCTTGGTTCTGTATTCCAAGTGGATGATCAGGATGATGTTCCTGAAAATAAAATGTTTTGCAGTATGGGAAAACACCAAACTGACTTTATAGACTCCATCAAACTGAGGAAGAACAAATATGAAAGATATTTCTGTTGCCTTTTTTTTTCCATCTTGAAGAAATCAGGCACAACTCGCTTTATGTGAATGAAATTGTACTTGCTAGCGAGTCATTTACAGTGATCTGAATTCTTTTACAGACAGAAGCACAGAGGCAGACAGACACTGATCATAGCATCTTTTGTTTTGAAATAATTCATATTTTGTGAAGAGAATAATTAACTTCATGTAAAACTATTCCATTTGTAACTATAATAGCAGTGACTCAGTGGTGAATTGGGCCTAATATTTATGTTCATATTTGGACAGGTGAGCTAAAGATTAATGAACTTTTACTTAAGCGTATTCTGAGTTGCATGGGTGCAAGGAATGCTGCCCGTTAATAAAGTCAGTGAGAATTTTTCCATTAACTTGCATGGAGCCAGGACTTCATGCCGTTTATGTTGTTACACACATACTCTTTTCAGTATGGAGTAAAACCTTTCTGGATAGGGATACTGAATGTTACATAACTCAGAATATCATACATATTTTTTCTTAATTTACTTGAGTCTGTATGCGAAAATGTATATAAAGCCATATTTATTTATAATTCCTAACTAACTCCAGCATTTTTTAAATGTGTCATCTTTGCTGGGCCTCTATGCTTTAAGAGATAGTGTTTCTCGGGAAACACAATGCTGAATTCTCTGCAGTGTTTGCAAAACGCTTAGCTGTCCTAAGCCACACTTCCTTTACTTCATTTAATTGTGAATGTTGTGTTATAAACCTGAAGGGACTTGATGTTTTTACCCAGTACCAAATCGATTATAGAGCAAATAGAATTGAGAAGGGAAGCATTTGCTTAGGAAAATGTTTTCGTCTTGAAAAAGATTTCTGTACTGCATGAACTTTTGGTGTGCCTGCACGTCCTGTGTAATAACATTTTCTGCTTTTGTGGTTAAAGAGCAACTATCCCCAAGCTCAAGGGGTACTGAGTCAGTTCCTGGACAGGGCTATTGATGTACTGCTCCCTTTACCCCAAGACTTTGTTCAAAGTTATTAAAAAGGGAAAAAAGAGCTTGCACAGATAATCAGGGAAAGCTAACATCTCTGCCTATTCAAAATCACAAAAGTCACATGAAGATCAATGTAAAATTCTGATGTTTAGTAGTTAGAAATTGACTTGTACTGCTCTGTTCTCCTAGAAGAGAACTGCAGTCTCATTAAAAAATGTCCATTTTTATCCCTCTTTCTCTCTCTGAAGATGGCTATCATAAAAAATAAAAAAAAGGGAAAAAAGAAGATATCTGTAGTAAAGTAAAATGGTTATTCCTCTCAATATCATCCAGTCTGAAGCATGATAAGAAATATTCAAAAGGTCTAGAGCTGAATGATTTTCTAGATAAATGCTGGAAACTAGTAATTTCTAGTACTAGACCTACCCAGTTTTTGTCCATATTTCACTCTCACATTTATTTTCAGTACTACTGTCAAATGGTCCTGAGAAAGACGTATCAAGTTTCATTCCTTCCACATGTCACTATATGCCTTTCGAAGGTGTACTGTATGGAAATTAAGGAAATATTCCCAGCCTCTCTATTCACATGTTTTGTTGATGGATCTATTCCAAAGAAGGTGTCAGTTAAATAAGAATGTTAAAGCAACTACAAACTCATTTACTTCAGGATATAAAAGACACTTTTATTTTTTTCCCAGAGCTTATTGAATAGACAGGAAAATAATGCATACCTTTATTTATCCTGACATTTCTTGCAGTTTGCAGTGCAAATCCTAATCTATATTAGAAATAATCACCTCTCTAACTATCATGAAAGTTTTTAGCTGAAGGTCAGACTCATATGTGTATACTCTGTTTTAATATAATCTGATTCAACAAACAACCCTATTGATTTCATGAGGATGGTTCCATTAGAGAAAGCAGAACTTCACCACAGTAAGCAGAGGAAAGGTAAAAAGATATTATCTCTAAAATCACAACAGAGAGGCAAGATGAAAACCAGTATGGAGCCCTATAACTGTGAGAATAGCATGACACTATTTGCCTTGAGTTAAATGAGTGCTAGACTTGTCCATTCTTGGGGAATATTACAAATATGTTTTGGTACTAAGGTAATATGAAATGCTCAGCTTGAAAATAGATATTCTTCATTCACAGGAACTGAAGACCTAATCTTACGGTTTTGTCATGTGAGTAGGAGCATTGTCATTTGGAATTAAATGAGGCTTTTGAGCACTGAAGTTTTAATGCTTCTTTGATGCACAGATACAAGCAAAATTGTCTTACACAAGTAAAAACTATCACCAGGTTATTTTGGTTGCATCTTCCTTCAGTCAGAATTCAGTGTCTCAGAGCAGAACCAACATCAAGTCTTCCATATAATATCTCAAAAAATTTATTAGAAGCAACCTGGCCTTTTTTGGTAGCATTTGGGAGATCAGCATTGCGTCAACCCAGAACATATTTAGTTTTGTATGTCATACTTCAAAAAAACTTTGTAAATGGTAGTTCCTAGATTTGAACTGATTACACATATTCCGGGTGCTTAATAATATGCAATGCATAGAGAGACACAGCATACAACTATAAAGATGTCATTCATGTAGGCACATGATTGATTATATAATAGAGGTTGTGGTTTTACATCTACTAACCTCAGAAACTGTGATATCCAACAGATTGATTTAGTGCAATTCCTGATCATCTCTTCTTTAAATAAGGCTATCTTTGCTTAGCCAGATTTTCAGTTGATTGGCAGACTCTTCCATACCTGACAGTACTGAACTGTCTTTGAGTCAAAGTCCCAGTTTTCTCCATATGCATCCACATTGCTCTCTTAATTTCCCATTGAACAGCACAGCAGATGTTCACAGGAAGGCTAATGCCCACTTCAAGGAAAGGGATAACAATTTTCCAACTTTCCTTTCTGCTTGGTTTCTGGTGATATAGAATATATCATGCATGAACAGCGCTCCCTGTCAGCTGGTACCTTATGGAGAAACAGGGCCCTGGATACAGATGTCCTAAGTTCCAGTCCCATTAAAAAAGGCAATTTTCCCTCATGGTAGGTCAAATTGTACCTCAGTTACATCCATTCAAGCCCTGGGAGCTGAGAGATGAATTTGGCCCTGTATCTGTATCTGTGCCTTCCTTCAAAAGACAGCAGCACTGTGAGGAGGTTAGTCATCTAAAGGTGCCAAAATTTGCTGCTCCAGGAATGAACGTTTCCACACAGGAGCAGATAAAAATGAAAACAACTTAAAAAAATTCAATTAGATTAACAGAGACAAGTGAGTGCTTGCCCAGCCATTCCTGAGCAACAATTTATTCCTCGGGTGGTGCGAGAGACTCAAGCCAGCGGTCAGCAAGCCGAGAAATCTGTCAGCTTTGCTGGGTGGCTGTCAGTCAAACCAGGTGCCCGCTGTGTGTTGTGGTGCTCCTTGTATTAACACCCTGCTGAGATAATTCTTTTTTATCCTTTTTTTTTGCCACCAAGAGGGTCTGCCACCACACTGCTGTTTTTCATCTTGTTAATTGAGTCATTTATTTTGTTAAAAGGTGAAACTTTATCAGGGTTTATGTGCCAAATGTGAGAAGGCATATTTAATGATACATCAAATGTTAGAAGCATGCAGGTGCCTCCGTGTATGCTCTTTAAAATGCTGAGAGGCAAGGTAGTTCTTGTAAATTAAAATTACCTGATACTAACTAGAAATAGGCATTTTGTTCCCAGGCAACAATGCAAATACACTGTACATATGTGTGTATGTGTTTGTTACTAAATATATAAAGCACATGGATATTTATATTTATTTTCCAATCAGCAGATTCATCCATATTCGAAAGCAGATAACTGGAGGGATAAACAATACAAGAGCAGAATTCAGAATTATGTAAAAAAAGTCAATAATTTCTAGGGTGGCTGCTAAAAATAATCTTTGAAAAAAACTTTCAAGCTTCTCCAAAGAAGATTTCCCTATCACTGATTACCACCACTCTTCCCAGGGTAATTTGTTCATTTTCATTTTCTAGGTATTTCTGAAGCAGCTAAGTTGGGGTTTTTTTGTACCCTTGTTAGGAAGGCCACTTAATTGGTTAATTAGAGTCTGGGCAAGCCTCCAATGAAATTGATGAGGATCTCTCCGCTGCCATCAATGGCTGTTGACTCATACCTCCAGGTCTGCTTTTATGAGGGAATGAGTCTGGAGTCTTCAAAGAAACCCAAGCTCTACTGAGAACAAACAGGATTTGGACCCCTATCCTCCTCAGACATCCAAGAAATCAGTGCGGGTTCATCACCAGGTAGGTGGATTTCACAAACTCAAATCCATCATCCCAGATATACAATGACAGAAAATGTCCAGGAAAGGGGACTATTGAGATATCAGGAATTCTGGTTGGTGCAACTACCAATTTCTATGTAGCAGTCAGATTGGTAGTTGATGTTAGTGAGAACTATGTTCTGTCTTCTTCTTCGTGATGTTTACCTCTCAGCAGAACTAGAGGGAATTGACAACACCGGCAGACTGTGCCTTTCTCTTCAAAAGAGCTGTGTCATTTGCAAAAAGAAGTGTTGATTCAGTAATTTTTTTTTAAACAACCCAAATTACTTAATCCCACTAACAAGCAAAAATTGCAGAAAGTCTGTCTTTGGTAACTTGTTTCTTTCCCCTGGAATCCACTGCTAAGTGCTGCCTTCCTGTTTGGGGTTAGCCACCCCTCCCCCAGTTCCTGTCCCCCTCGTGATTGCCAAGCTCTCATTAGTTTAGGAGGACTAATACCATCTGTGTCTGAAAGACATACTCCCACATGGCTTATTTAGTCAGCAGCTACCAAATTCGCCCTGCCTTCCAAGGCTGGGTGTAGGTGAGTGGATCTGAGATCAGGCCACCAAGATCACGCTGGTGTTTCTGAACCCAACTAAATGTGTGGGTAGGTTGTGTAAGTAAGAGGTGCCTCACTTTGATTTCAACATTAGTCACTGTGCTCATTTATTGCTTGAAAATGTTCTAGTCCAGGTGAGTAGTTCTCATTCATGCCACAGAATTAGTTTGAAAAAATGTACCAGAACACTTTCCACCTCTCTCACCTAACATCCTTGTTCTTTCCTCACTTCATCCCACAGATAACAGAAAGTGTATGATCATTTAGATAAATCTTCAGTTTCATTGCAATAGCCATCAAGCATATTCACTATGAAGAAAAGCACTGTGTTATCTGCTTATGTTTCTCCAAAATAGTTGAACCACAGTTCAACTTTTGAATGGCAACTTCTTTCTCAATAAACCCACTCCTGTGTGAGTTCACAGTCCTAGCTCCTCTGTGAGTGACAAAAATAAACGTTCACTGGTTTTTCGACCCAAACAAGCTCCAGGAGAATAAACCGAAGTCTAGGAATGGATGTTACAGCACCAGGACTTCTAAGAGGTGATACTTTTAAGGACAGCCAATCAATCAGTGACTTTGTTGACCTGTTTCCTACTTCTAGTAGGAAAGTTTCAAATACTGGGCCAGAGTTGTCTTAACTTCAGCAGCCCACACATTGTTTCCCTGTGGCTGATGTGGTAACAGCTCTCTGGTGCTCTGTGATCACCAGCCCACCTCCTGGAGAAGGCAGCCCTGCTTGTTTTCCTTCATGTGAACATGCTGCCATCAGGTGTCACTGTGCTAAGAGAAGGACTTTGGGTTACACTTGCTGCCCCAATGTCCATTGCCTGTTTCTTCCTGACAGTTGGCTTGGTGGAGGCATTTGTGGTGGGGTCGTGCTGTTGGAGATGGCTCTTATTTCAGTTTTGAACAACATGTAGCACCTGAATGTGGACAAAGTTCAGATGCACAGTACCATTGGGGTTTGCCAAGTCAGAAATCTTTTTAACTGTCTGTCATTACAAACATATTTAAATAAAAATAGTACAATCTCACACAAAGGGGACACAATAACATTTCTATTGCCTCACAATGATCAGAATCATTTTTCTATTTGTCAGGATATACTCATGAAACAGCTTTGTCTTCTTCTCCTTACCAAGGTTGTTATTCTTTTTGCATCTGGAAGACAACTATGGATCAGATTATTATTGTGCTGTAGGAATAGAGAACAAAACAATTATCCTGGTCCCTCAAAATTTAAAATCTAAAAATAAGACAGAAGTCATAGGAACAGTAGGAATGTCCACGCTAGTTGCTTAGACTAAGTTCACCTACCTCCATGTGCTGTTAAGGTGGTTGTATAGGATGTTTGAGGGAAATATAGAGGAGACAAGGCAAGCACAAAGCAGTGGATAAAGAAAATAGGTTGGTGAGACTGAGAAATACAATGAGACAATCTATATCATTTGGTTTGATAAGCACTGCATAGCTCATCATAGGTATGTAAGGAGAAAATCTCTGCTAAATCTCTGCCTTTTGGTATCACTAGTAATTTGTACTTATGTTGTCTTAAAGTCCTAGGTGACAAGACACTTCATAAAAGTTAATTCTTACAGTACTGAGATATTAGGTAGATAGAGTTGAATTTTATTTACAGCTGAAGAAACCAAATCACAGAAAAAGTGTGCATGAGATCAGTGACAAGGGCTCGGTCTCATTCAACAAGCCCAGGCTTTCCATCATTTCTCTCTACTTACCAGTAACCTGTGCCTGTATTTTTCTAGTAGACAAACATACAACATAATCACCCCTCTTTCTTGTACTAGCACTGTTTAGATAATATTTCCTATGCAGTCCCACCACCCTTTTCTTTGTCTGTTATCCTCTTACTTACATGCATCATCTGGGAGTCAGTTTCTCCCCCACCATCACTCTTTCCAGCAGTCAACCTGTCCCTCCCTCCAAATCCTGGGACTTTCAGAGAAGTGTTAGTCAAACAGAGATTATTGGGCTCAGCAGAAACATGAATAGCTAAAAGGGAGGTTGCAATATGCAATCTAATGCTCTTTGAAAACAAGCCCTGAACATCTCTAAAACCTGATGTTTTTTCTTTCTATGCAGAGCAGAAACTGTTATCCAAGGGCTCATGCTCTGTCATGTTAATTTCTGAAAATTAGAGATGGTTGGGAAATTTGTTTCTATCCTGCAACACCTTATAACATACAAAAAAATACTGGGTTTGCTTTCATTGAAATTATTCAGCATTGAAATTTTCCCACTGCCTCAACTCAGAAATTCTATCTTGGTTTCTTGTAATTGAAAAGCAGTTGGCAAATGAAAGCAAGGTGTCATTTTTTCCCCTAGAAGTTTGCAAATTATGTAGTCATTAGTTGAAAAATTAAAAATCATCCCAGAAGTAAGGATTGGAACTTTTTTTTATTTAGAGGAGTTTGTCTTCTCTGTAAACATCTTAAAAACACACTGTTAGGAAAGTATAGAAACCAAAGTGTTCAGCTGGGAAACTTATTATCAAAATAGAAATCCTTTGTCTTATTTACTGTGTTTGCTAATTTCCAAATGAATATGATAAGGCAAAATTGGATTCAAATCTGTAGTTTATCAAGTAGTGACCAGCAGGGATGGTACTGATTTATACCCCAGATCCTTTCTCCCAACCTTTTGCCTGTGATTAATACCCTGCTAAGGTTAGGTCGATTTCTTTTCTTCCATCCTGTCTGTATCAAGCTTACCACAGCTTACACACTGTAATAAGATAAAACCAGCTTAGGTAAGTAAAGCCATAATCTGACAAAAAGCTGGGCCTGGAGGCCTTTTTCTTAGATTTGGGTCATGATCATGATCCCACTTACTACTGGCCCATCAGGCAAAAACTAATGATTGTAAAATTGCCATTAGTTACCAGGGTGGCCTCGGGCCATAAGATCTCAGCTAATTTTGAACTCTGCTGATAGATTCCTGGACTTTGCGTCTGAAGATCAGCAGTTAGCTTTCTGTTAAAGGCAAACTTCACACTAAAGCCACTGACAGAGTAGTATTAAATTATCCTTGTCATCCAATATGTAAAGCTTGGGTGATAATGAAGCATAAAGTTCAAAGGGAAATACTTGCACTAAGAAAGTGAAAAAGAGCTTGTCCATTGCACCTGCACCAATTGCCATGTTGACTAGTTATGAAGAAATGAACTTAATTTCCACTGTGGAGTCTTTTAAACATACTCTCTACATTTGGCCCTAGAGATGGAGTGGCATACAAGAGAACAAAGTGTTACCCTGGATCTAGTTGCTCTGCCTTGTGAGAAGAAAAAAAGTGAGATCAATGCCAGTACCTTCACACAGTAAGAAAACAAATCTTGCTACTGTTTGAAAATGGAAGAGCATTCAGAGCACACTGTAGTCAACATATAGGCATTTATTTCATGGGGCTTGGGATCATATATTATGGTGACATAACAAATCCTGTTTTCTAGATGCTAGCTATTGCAAAGAATTATGGATGTTATAATTTTACTTTTACTTTACTTTTACTCAGCTAGGCGTGTGATCTCCCTAGCTCGTGTTTCCCTCATCACTACAAAATTCAGTGGTCTCCTTCAAAAGGTCTGCATTTGTACATGTTTTCACATGCAGAAATGCTCCTCCAGGCTAGTCTTCATTGCTCAGTGCCATGCTATGCAGAAAGACTCAGCTAATTTGAAATGAGTTAACTGGGTTAACCTCTGTGACCACAGCACCACTATGGCTAAATTACAACCAGTAGCATAGACTTGCTGCAAGAGCACCACACATCTGTAATAGCTGTCATCTCCTTCTGTAGGTCTTGGAAGGAAATTTGATGTCTCAGACACCACATTAATATAACTGTGGGTAAATTGATGATCACTTTTCTTGAGTAACATGTTTCATTGTCTTTCCTCCTCTAATTACTCCTTCTCCTCTTCATTCTTTTTCCCTTTCTCTGTATTACAGTAACTCTTTGACATCACAGTGAGGATCCAAGGACCCAAAAAGCTGTATAAACAGACAATAAATAATTAAACAGGTCTTTTCCCAAAGGACAGAATAGAGGAAAAATGCCCTCAGACAAAACTCTTGCTTTCTTTGCATCGTGCCATATTTCCTAACCCATAAAGAGGAAGCACATAATGTGTTCTGGTTCAGGACCTGGGTTCATCTCTCTTGATGGTTATTTGCAAAATCCATTGACCAATAAAGTCCTCCTACTGAACTTAGGCATTTGGCAAGGAATGAGTTATGAATCCTCTAGCATGGTTGATTAGCACCTTAACCAAAACTCTCTGTCAGGCAAGGAAATGTTAAAGCAATATTTTTCAATATGTCAAGATGGTTTCTACTGGAGCTTTCTGAAAAAAATAAAGCAGAAATACGAAGGTGTTAAGTATGCATCATAAGGGTTTTCTTATTTATTTGCTCCTTTAGTAAGTTTTCATGCAATATGCCCAGGTATTGTACTTTTGCTGGAAAAACATGACAGATTTTAAAAACATTTTTCATAGCAATGGCTTATTCCTCCCTGCCTGTCATGGTTTAACCTCAGTCGGCAACTGAGTACCACACAGCTGCTCGCTCACTCCCCCACCCCCCGCGCCCCCCCCCCCCAGTGGGATGGGGGAGAGAATTGGAAGAGTAGAGATGAGAAAAACTCGTGGGTTGAGATAAAAACAGTTTAATAATTGAAATAAAATAAAAATAATAATAATACACGAAGCAAGCGATGCACAGTGCAATTGCTCACCACCTGCCGACCAATGCCCAGCCAGTCCCCGAGCAGCGGCCCCCCCGGCCAGCTTTCCCCAGTTTACGTACTGAGCATGACGTCACATGGCATGGAATGTTTCTTTGGCCAGTTTGGGTCAGCTGTCCTGGCTGTGCCCCCTCCCAGCTTCTTGTGCACCTCCAGCCTTCTCAGTCAGTAGAGCATGGGGAGCTGAAAAGTCCTTGACTAGTGTAAACACTACCTAGCAACAACTAAAACATCCGTGCGTTATCAACATTGTTCTCATCCTAAATCCAAAACACAGCACTGTACCAGCTACTAGGAAGGAAATTAACTCTATCCCTGCCGAAACGAGGACACTGCCACACTTCTTTTATTTCTCTCCCTAATCTTTACCTGAAGAAAGAAAAACAGAAAAAAGTGATAAGCAAAGTGGGAAGGGAAGGACAAAGAGAAAACCCTAATCCCCTAAAATACTAATACCAAACTAACGAAAATGCCTTTCATTTTTTCATTTTATATTCCTTCCATTTCTTTTTTGAAAAATGAGGAAAAAAAGAAATAGAAAATATTCCCTCAGATTTTTTTCTTTTTTTAATTTTTAATTTTTAAAAGCTTCTAACAAAACATTTATAACACCTGTGTTTGCATGCAGAATTTTAACCAGATATATTTTATTCTGTTCATCATTCCAATTTTTGATGTAAAAACACCTTTTTGCTTGGGAATAAGTAGTGAGCTATATAACTTTCTTGTTTCCATAAAGTTACTTTTTAAAATGTTTGGGCAGAACACTAAACATTCCCGAAGTTCCTAGTACCCTTTCCTGTTCCACTAATGTTGGGGTAGCATCAGGTTCTTTAAAATTATTTTGGATCTGCATCCAACACATCACAGCTTGTTCATTTGTTTACACTGTAACAGAGTTTCCAATGTTTTATATTAAATTTTCAAAGGATTTTTGTCAACTTATAAGATAGAGATGCTACACACATTCCTGTCACTGCTGTCTGCCTTATGTGAGCAGCGGGTGCATTGCAATTAATCGAAAGTGGTATGGGACCCACTGTGATGAGATTGTATTGACAGTTTCATGTCCCATGGCGTTTGTCTAAAATGGAATGAAGGGATGAAACCCTGAGCTGTTTGGTGCTGCCCACCCTTCCCTCTGCCTACACCCATAACGTTGCTTGCATTGTACTCCCTGCACTGATGAGCACAGGTAAGACAAACATAACTTCATATCTCTCTGCAAGCGCAAATGCAACAGCACTTCTGTTGATCTGCTCACATGCGCAACTAACATTATTTGATTAAAAGTGTTCTCCTTTTAAGAGAATTTAAACAATTTCTGAAAGCTCCACAAATATCTCATGAACACCATGTGACATTGCCGTGTTTGATTTATTGGTCTTTTATGCGTTAACTTTGATCCCGTTTTTAAAACCAGCTTTTACATCAATGCATCTTCACAGTTAGCAAATGATAGATTAGATAAAACACAATGATACTAATATATTAGATTTGCAAGGATGACAGTTAAAATTTATCTGTGGGCCTACAGTTTTTCCTTATGGTAGGTTCTACACAAAAATGCATTTTTTACCAAAAGACTTCAGAATTTCTGCAACATTTTAATGAATTTTACATCCTGGAATTTTGTTCTTTATTAAGGCTGGCCACATTGAATGCTATGTGAGTTGTGAGTGGAACCATGTGAGCCGTTCAAAGAGAGAAAGAAGCAGAGATGCAGTTTAAGTATTACAGATTTTTAGCTTAAAAGTTAGCATTTTGCATTTAATAATTTCACTTAGCTATGTACCTACATTATGTGCGCGTGCGCACACACACACACAAAGTGTATATATTAAAGACAGATAGATAGGGAAGGAGAAATATATATGGTATAAATATTGCATATCTTTGTTTAGAAGCTACCCTCGTTTAGTAGCTGCACCTTAACCATGCACCTTTACTATGCAAGCCGCAGGGGAAAGTAATTAAATTTAATAGCTGCTGCCCTCGTTTTGAAGTCACCCTCAATATAAAGCTGCACAGGGAAGTAATTAAATTTAATAGAAGCTGCGGATTCTAAACAAAGATATACGGTATAAAGTCCATATAGTTCTTGGAAAGTTAATTTCCAGCAGTAGCAGGCCTGTCACTTGAAATATTCATGGTTTTGTAATTGTTTGAATCAAATCTCCAGCTACAAAGGAACTTTCTCTGTATCTGAAATGATGGAATGATGAAGGATCTGCGCATGTATTTGGATACCGCCATAACAAGACTAACAACAACAACAATAATAAAAGAATGAAGAACAAAATAAGATTATAAAAGAAGCCCCCCAAAAATCACACGTTAATATTCCACTCTCATTTTCATCAATCACTGAAGCAATACCCCCTAGATCAGTGCATTAACTTGTTTATCTTTTACAACAAGGAAAAACTTCATAGCTTCATCATTCATTCCAGAGTGAGGGGAGAAAAAACAAAAGGCAGCCACCGAAATTTGCATGGTGCTCAATTATACATTAGTGAACATCACTTGGCAATCTGTTCATATCAATTTAATTGGATTTTAATACTGCCTCTGATCTTGTTTTCTAATTAACAGCAGTGCCTGGCAATAAAGCAGAACCATGCACCCAGCAACACCTTTGATCTCAACCATATGGAGCTCCTCCGTGCTCTTGAAAAAAATTTTTTTTCCCTTGCCTCCAATGCAGGCCGAGAGATACTGGGGCCCCCAGATGGCCAAATACCACTCATGACGGCGACTTCATTGATTATTTTCTTTCCTGATAGATCCTGATTGAAAATAAATAAAACATGCACTTGGAACTGGATGCAAATCGGTGTCACAAGCTTTTGGTTATGTTGATGGTTTTCTCTGCTTCTGCTTTAGATGACAAGTACTTAAGTAAACATTAATTGACTCAATGGTCTGTATTTAGGAGCATAACTTTATCACAAGGACCTTTTGTTTCGTGTGTAGTTACTGTCCTACCACAGCCACATTTTTAACTGGGATTGAATGAAGTTAACCGTTCATTTTTTATCTTTCTGATGTTATCATCACAGGCAAACTATTTAGGCATGATTTGAGCTCAGCAGTTTGATTTATATCTGCTTTTTGATGATTTGCTCTTGACAGTTGGTTCTTTTTTTTTTTTTCTTCTTTCCTTTTTTCAGGACCCCTAGGTAAAAAGCACGCAGAACAGAGCTCTGATCTTTGTTTCCTGCACAGATCTGGCTTCAAGTGCAGTATGCTCAAGCAGAGCAAATGTTGGCATGTCACATTTCACATGTTCTCCAGCCAGAGCTTGCAATAGTTCTCTGAGATACAAGGAACTGACTTGGTAGATTTCTTCCTTGGGTTCGAAAAGAGATATAAAAAATGTTCCAGAATGTTAGTTTATGAAGTGGAGTTTTATACAAACATATTAAAATGCTATTTTTTTAATATATATATATTTTTAATTTGGCTTTGCAAGGGGATGAACAACTAGAGGGAAAAACATTGCTGTCTTCTTGTAACTTAAGTATTACATAATGATAGCACAAACAACAATTTTGATTTCTGGCTTTTGGATAAATAAAGAGAAGTCATGCTTCTCTTCCTTCTCCTTTCACTTTTTGTTCTGAACTTGCCACCTTAGCCTGTGCTTTGATTTGGATATGACCCATAAGCAAGGTCAGGTCACTCTTGAAGAAAAGATTTTCAGCGAACACCCTGATGTGCTGCTGCAGAAGCAGGTGCTGCTGACTTTGCAGGTGACACCTTTCCCTTTGTGTTAACACTAACCCACCATAGTGTTAAGGACATTGGCTCCAGTTGTTTTTCATCCGAGATGCAAACCAACACCCTGACCACTTGTGTTCATTACAGAACTAGCGGACCTATTCAGCCTAGCTTGTAAACCGTGTGCTATTTATACAGTGCGTGTGCATTACATGATGCCATCTCCTTTGGTTTCAGCTAGATGCTTTTCTTTGCACAGCTCTGAGCTCTCATGCAATATTGTTTGTATGGTAATAAACCACTGCTACACACTGACACGTACCAGTGAAACTGCACTTTCCCTTTCCTACTTTGAGATCCCAAGTTGAAAATCCTCAGCTGCAGAAAGCGTATTAATTCTCTTCATTTTGTTGAAGTAGTTTATCTTTTCTGTCTCAGCTTCAAAACGCAACTGATTAAATATCTTTACTTTTAAACTTTAATTTTAAACGTTTCATTAAATAAACTTGATCAGAGGGCGTATGGCTTCCACTTTTGTGGAGATATGCTGATATGTACCAGCCCAAAGCCAGAGACAATGAAGTAGTAAATAAAATAGACTGATAGTTGGGGTACAGGCAATGAATCCATGAAGACACCAGGTTCCCTTCTCTGCAAATCCAGAGCCCAATTCTTGCTGGTTTTGGATTACATTTCATATGTGCTATTTCACACATTTACTGCATTTCAATCAGCTTCTGCAAGTGAGAACTTCAGAAGGGAGGAACAAGCCTGCCTGCTCTGGACAAAACCTTCCTTTATCATACGAATAAAAAGTAATTTGGAGCCCATGTTCCAGGGAGATGCTGGAAACCTTCTCCAGCCTGATTGTGGAGAACAGATCTTCAGGCAGTTAAGAGGACTCTGCAGGTTGAAGTGTCTGCACTACTGGATTGATTGTAGAAACAGGGCTTATACACTTGTACCAAACATGAATTTAACCTGGATTTAGCTTTTTCTTCATTTGCTTTCCAGAATTTCAAGCTACAAACTCTTGCATTTTATCATGTAGGGTGAAAAATAAAGCACTGAAGGAAATAAATGACTCAAAAGAAGATAGAAGTTGCATTTTTATTCTGCTTTCGATTTGTTGATAAATTAACACAGTACTAGCTTCTATGGAGTGCAGTGACATATACTGATGAGGGAGCAGAGCTGATAAATGTGAGGGTTTCCTGTTGCACCCTGCAAGTAAACTGCTGCTGATTGGATGTGTTGCACCAAGATTACTGCTGTGGTCTTTTTGAGCACTGGGACTCAGACATCGTCAACATTAGTATGCTGAGACACCATTTTGATCTTTGTTGCTGATTTCCTTGCTCTGATAACATGCTAGCTGCTGCCTTGTTTGCTTCCTGAACTGCTTGCTCCCAGTTTGGATGAAAGTTTTTTTGGTGGGTTTTTTTTTTTTTTTTTAATCTTTAAGTTGTATATTTGACTCTTGTTTTTTGGACTAACCACTCTACAGCTTGCACTTTCCCTCTAGGAGTTAGAAATGGGTTCAGGTGTGTCACACCACATACTTTATTTAAAATAAAGGCTGCTTTGCTAGGCCTTTAAAATGTTGAGGGACCAGGCCTTGTTTACAGAAAACAGTTTGAGACACTGATGTTTAACGCCCACCCCACACCTCTACTATGAAGGTCTTTAAAAATGAGGTGGGTATAAATTTGTGATTGTGCTTGAAAATGTGTGGCTAAGGGTTTGAAATGCGTGGCTAAGGGCATAATAGCTCGTATCTCCAGCATGAAGAGTTGCTCTGACCATGTTCTCAGATCCTACAGTATAAAAGAGGCTCCTCAGTGAGGATAGATGGACAGAAATGTCATGCAGAAACCTATTCTCCCCTCTTTTTATTTTCTTTCTTAAAGAAAAATAGAAGCAGGGATGTGTATGCAAGTGATTTCTCTTAAAGATGAGCTGGGTTTGTGAGCAGGCTGCTCACATTAGGAGGACTCCTGCTATGCAGAAATAGACAAGAGATCATTCAGCAATGGGATTTCTCCATGTGCATGGGATATAATCAGGAGGTGAGTGTAAGTAGGATCCCGGTTAGTTATACGCTCATGGCTTCAGGAGGACACCATCTCCAGATTGTTGGTGTGACTGTTTCACTGTGGCTCATTATTCAGGTTTCCAAAGCTGACTCTTTTCCCTAAGTAAACATGCATGTGCTTACCAAACTACACTTGTTTGGAAATGTTGCTTATTGCTAAGTGCACAGAATAAGTAATTTAGTTTCTCCATGTCTCTGGGTCTGTGTTCTTGTGAGTTGCAGATACATTTTTAATAGGATTGCTAGAAAATGAAGGTAAGATTTTTTTGTTATAAAACAATACTTGGTAGGATTATCATAGTTACACTGGATAACAGGAGAAGGTTAGTCAGCTACCTTATTGACTTAAAACTTTTAGTGAAGTTACTGCTCGTTATATTTGATATTAGACACATGTGAGAAGTGTCTCCATTTACACATGCTTTGTCATATTGGATGGCAAGGGTGAGCTGCATAGCTAAGTCTCCCAGCATTAGAAACAATCTAATTTCAGTCTTTTCCCATTCTCAAAATATACACATATTGGTTATTTGTATTCAGGCCAAAATGATGAATTTCACAGCAACCACTGCTGACCACTAATATTTGATATGTTTCTTCTTGGTTCTTTTAATTTTTAAATACTGTTTCCTGCATTTATTCTAAACAACTGATTCTTAAAGCATATAGTGTTTTGTGATGTTTCATTATACTGTATGCATTTTATTTTGCCCTTTTCCTTTTGTCTGGGGCAAGTGTAATGATTCGCTTATTATTATTTCACACATTCATTTAATTTACTCTATCGTTCAGGGGAAAAAATACTGAATGATGGGTGGTTTCTTCCCCAAAGTCTTTTTTCCCTCTTGAATTTAAGCATTTAAAGGCTTCCCCAGCAGTGAAACTTAAACATACATACAGATGATGACATGGTATCATGTGAATGTACCATTGTGAAATGGGCTCTATTCTCCCTCAAGGACCTGTCTCACACTAATGCCAGTCATAAAGAACAGCAGCTCTGGCAGCTGGCATTAAGTACATGGGTTACTCTCTGCATTTGTGCCTTATTTTGCTGATCTAAGCTATGGCTCACGGGTAATACTGAGTTTTCAAAGTCCTCTTCTTGCCTATTGATAATTAGGGAAGACTCTTGCTGTATCTAGAAAGTTAAAAGAGAACCAGCATCTTCAGAAGTGTACTGCCCTATCTCCTCACCTTTAAACTTACTAAATAAGGTGACCCTGGAGGCTATGTAAAAGAATGAAATGTTAAATGTTGTTGATTCTGCTACCTTATGAAGGGTATCTGTATGGTGAGTTACAGCCTTATCTGATAAAAAGGCACAGTTAAGCCATCTCTAACAGCGACAAACAGACATACCAAATTAGTGCAATGGCTTTGAGACTCTATCCTCAGCTTCTTACAGCCCTGAAATATAATTACCTTCAATCTGCTTGCCTTGTCTCAGACTTTTAGGTTAGTACTTTAGATCTACCATCCGTGGTGGAGAACTCCTCTCCCACCTTCCTGCTGTTGTCCTCAGTTTGTGATCAGCGGGTTTTCTGGGCCTGACAGGCTCCCATGTGCCTTTGCAATTCTCCCTCCTCCCCTCTTTTTTTATTTAAACTTACATGACTTCATCAGGATAATATCTTCACAAGCCAGTAAACATATCTTTGGTGAAGCTGTGCTGAGTTTTCTCTCTCTTCCAGCCACTGTATGCTGGCTTTGATATTTCAGAGATGTTTTTGTTCTCACTTCTCTGTGAAGGAGACTACAACATGGGTAAGACTCAGAGTCTCAAAGAAAATTTCACTCCAAGATTTGAACTGGGCTTGTTTAGCTAGTACTTTGTACCCAGTGGAAAATAACACTGAGCTCCAAGTGGGTCTGGGATGGCGTGGACAGCTTCTGCAGAGGTGACTGAGAAGGGTCCTTGTACGGCAAACAGGGAATGAACCACTTCCACCTGGTGGTGTCGTCTTCTTTCCAGGGTATGATGCTACCAGCCAGGCTTTGTAATACAGGTGTGTAGGATGACACACATACCCTGGAGACAGGATTCATGTTCTTCTAAGACTAGAAGTAAGTCTATTGGGTTTGTTTGGCTTTGTCTTATGATTAATTTCATTTCTTCTGTTTAGCAACAGCGCCCTTTGCCAATGGGGAAGAATCATCATTCTGCAACGCTTCCTCCTTCCAGCAAGGAAACGTACAGCTGAGCACAAAGGGCTTCTCCAAACTTGCGTGCTTTGTTATCTTGTTCTGCTTCTTTTACTCTCCTTTCATCCACAAGGGAAACAAAGAACTCCATCTGTGTCAGCAAACCCCTCGGACTTTCAGGTGTTTCCTCGGGGGAATTATTTTCCAGCTTAATGCAGTGAAACCTTGGACACTCTCTCAGCTCTCCCTCATGCTCTTTTTCCCACAACTAGACATACCTTTCTGCAGGTGGAAGTGTTTGCCTTATTATGTTGGGTTGTCTTTCCTAAAAGGATAACCAATTCCCTCACTATCAGCTGTTGGGTGTGAGAAAGGCCTTAGATAGAAGAGCACTGATATTTCCATTTCCCCCTCCCCTCTCTGCTCAGAGATGGGACATCTTGAATCAGTTTGTCCTGTTACTTCCTTGCTGGTGCCTTTTTTCTTACTGACAGAGCAAGCCAACAATGACCCATTAGGCTGACCAGGAGAAAACAGCTTTTGTGGCTGTCATACCAATGTGACTCCAGAAAGGGAGTATCTAGAATGCATCTATTACATATCTATTATATATTCCATACATCTAGTACCTATTATCATGTTTCCTTACTTAACTGTCAAGCCTTCCAGCAGTTCTTCATGTTCTCAGCATAGACAGCTACTGGAGTAACACTGTGAGTTGATGAGTTAGGATTTGAGTGTTGTGTATGCAGTGAAATGGAAGCTACTGTGCCTGTATAATTCCCCTATGTTTCCCTGTTTTATAAAGAGTAAAGGCAATGTGAGTATCTCTTAATTTAAAATATGGTTAGATAATATTTAGCTAGCTCTGCTGTTCAATGAAAGCTGGGTCAAAATCTTGTTTGAGTGCTCAGATGTGTGTTGTTGAAGGGTAGGGTACAATAAAATAGGAATAAAAGCATGTGCTAAAATGATATGTCTATAGGGAGTGAAAGTTTTTTTTTTTTAAAATGGGTTACACTTATAACACAGTGGCTGTGGTTATGCTATAATTAGAATGTAATTACATTGTCTTTATAATTCCGGTTACTTGTAATTAACATTAATGCATATGAGGAAGTAAACTACATATCTGAATTGCTTATTAGTACCCTGTTAGGACTGGAGCCTATAAACATATGTGGAAGTTTACTCACCAAATATTTTCATTGGCTGTCACTGAATGACTCATGTGACTAAAGCCATGAATGGGTGTTTGTAGGTAGCAACCCTTAGATTCTAACTAAAATTAACATGAAGTTAACTGCACTAACCACTTTGGATATACCTGCTGCAATTACCCTGAAGTTACACTTTGATTTTTTTTTTTTTTTTTTTTTTTGTGGTAGGCATGTAAAGAATGGGTTCTGCTACAGAGTTAGTGCTCCAGCTATATGGAAAATAATAACCACAATGCAAGTGCAGTGGAATCCCAACCAGTTCAAACTGTGCCAGAGAGTGGAGCAGACTTTTTTTTTGGATACACTTGTTTGTAACTGAAATTTCGCCCAGGACTTCATCGTTCCAGAAGCTAACTATTTTTAAAATAGCTACTAGCAATAGTAAGAGCTGGGAGTTCTCCATACAGGGTAAGATGCAGCATTTTGAACCTTTCTATAAGAAGTGGTAGGTAGCAGGGCCCCTTTCTATCCTGACATTCCTAAAGGGAATGTAAGTAGATGAGCATATTTGTAATAAGATGGCTTGCACAGATAGCTGGAGTCTTTAAAGAGCTCAGGAGGGAAAAGAAATACTATTCTCTTAGAACAAGGCTACTATTTTCCTTCTCTTTAAAATCTTAACTCTTTTTGTACAGAGAAAGAAGAGGGCTTAATCTTGCATGATGCATGGAGAAGGAGGAAGTTTGCATATAACGATGTATCTATCATCTGAGTTAAAAAAATTCATGTCCAAATGTCATCCATTTCCAGTCTTTCTGCTCATCCCCAATATATATGATAACCTCATAATGAATGAATATCAGAAATAGGTTTCTATAGATTAGATGCACGATAGACTGCAGTGCTTCTGAAAGTCTACTGTGGCAATGACCATTGAACTAAGGAGAATTTACATGACCAACTATTATAATCGATCCAGTCTGTATTTTAGATAGTCCCTAAACACATATCAATGTGACAAATGGAAATGGCTGTACTGTACAGGCCAATAAGTTGTGCTTCAAGAGGATCATAAATACTTATTGACACATAGACTGCTCAAAATGAACCTCAATTTGATGAAGTAGAAATGGGATTTTGGAGTCTGTTTAAAAAATATTGTATTCTGCTAATTACAGATCCCATTAGGTTACTTAAAGTTATTCAGTAGGCAGAAAAGACTTCCTAATGAGTAAAATCCTGTCACACATATGGTCAGTACTGTGGTTATGTATAGGGAATGGTCAGGCAGAAGTGAAGCTAAAGGAAGCCTTCACAGTCATTTCTTCCCTGTAACATGAAGATTTATCAGCTGTGGGTTTTTTTGTGTCTCTGTTCCCCCTATGGAAAGGTGTTGAGAGTGGAGGGCATCAGTAACACAGACGCACCATGTGAAAGTTTCCAGTGTAAATAAGAGATACCGTCACCCCAGGAGGCTCCTGTGTTTTGTATCCCAGTGATCTCAGGGGAATTCCCTTTTTATTTCAAGGTGTGTGTGGGCATTATGAACCTATTTCACCAGCCCTCTCTGGGGGGCTGAGCAGAGGAATGGAGATTTTGGCACCAGTTGTACACACTAAATCAGGTTGTAGTAGATGTCATGAGCCCTCTGCTTTGTTAATGTTATTTTTATCTCTAAGCATTTATCACACAGATGTTATGCTGCCAGAAGATACTGATTACTGATATTGATTACAATTAGTGTTATCTGTTATCATTGAAATAGAAACTTTCACTGGCTATGGTGGGAACTTCTTGGGTTCAATGGGAGGTATT
Organism: Aptenodytes patagonicus; assembly: GCF_965638725.1. Taxonomy (NCBI): domain Eukaryota; kingdom Metazoa; phylum Chordata; class Aves; order Sphenisciformes; family Spheniscidae; genus Aptenodytes; species Aptenodytes patagonicus. The sequence continues at coordinate 58,652,455 of NC_134955.1, read as the reverse complement.
CAGTCACTTGAATCTAGGTACATATTAGCATTTCAGGTGTGTTGGGTATCCAAAACATCTTCATGGGACTAGCAGGACCTTCAGGAGACCTTTTCCTTCTGGAGTAGCAGCTGGAAGCCAGCAGGGAAACTCTGAGCCATCTTAGCTGCTATTTAGGCCCCAGTCTTTGGCAACTGAATCCCATCTTACATTGCGGGTCCTCCTACTGCTGTCCATGGCCCTGAGGGGGTGGCAGGAATCTTCAAAGTGACTCCCAAAATATTTTTACAGTGAAGGAACAGCCGATTACCTTTCCTTTCCAGCAGTTGCTCAGTAATTACAGTCAGTGCTGTTCGTTCCTTTGCACTGAAAGAGCCAACGAGCTTCCTGCAATAAAAGGTAGCAAACTGCTCTGTGACTATCACAAGCATTTGTCTCTGCATGGGAAGGAGAAGGCTGCAGTCAGGGGTTACACCAAGACAGGTGAACCTAAAGGAAGGGTGAAATTTGAGGAGCTCATTCTCCATTGTGCCATCATCATTTTTACAACTACAAAGGAAATATCAAGTGGAGGGAGGATGAGTCCCAATGAGTATGGTGGCATTTTTTCTCCACTATGCACAGGTGCAGAGCAAGACAGAAGCAGTCCCAAAGTCTGAATTTTTAGCTTGCTTGATTTGTCACAGTTTTAATTCCTGAACACGAGTCATGTTTTGTTTGCTGAAAGGAGCTTTTAGGTTTAAATGTATGTTTAAAATTAAAAGTTTCTGTTTTTTAAAGTGAAAATAGAGTATTTGTGATAATATTTTTTTTTTTGTCCAAGTTCTCCACCATAAGTGAACAGACAGGATACTTCACCTTCCTTTCCTAAAACCAATGGGCTTTAGAATGCAGTTCTTCCTGCAAAGAGTTAATTGAAGCAAATAAAGTTCTTAAATTGTTAATAATCCTCCCAATTTGATCTTGTTCTTTTTCCCCCTCAAGCAGTAAGAGGATAAGTGTGGGTGATAGCCAGATTTATAAATTATTTCTTGCGAGCTGAATGCTTTAAGAGGGAATATAAAAATCTGCTATGTGTCAGGCGATCCATGGAGGCATTAGCAAGCGTGGCTGATTCTCAGTCCCCTGAAAGCAGGAGTGATAATTTGTAGATCTAGGAACTGTATGTGGAGAATGGTAATTTGTCATTAGTAAGATTAACATGATCAAGGGAATAGAATAGATTATTTACATATAAAATAGAGAAGATCATTGATGCAGCAGTGATGAATAAATACAGTTTGATAAAATTAAGTCAATATTTTTGGGAATCAATACAAGAGTTTTTAGTTGTCATATAACACTGCAGCTTATGTTTTATGTTGTATAAAATGTATTGCCTATTTGAGAATGGTTATATAGATGGATTTTTTTGGCCTGGGCTTCTTTGTTTAATCTACCTGTAGAGCAATCCTTTTGAAACACTGTACATTTAGCCACAAATTACTTTTCTTAGTTCCTTTAGAATGAAATACCACTTAAGATGCAGAATATCTGAGCACTCATATACTATTTAAAGGGACATGACATTTTTATTATTGCAGTTTCATATTCTAGTTAATTTTTTTTTTGTTCAAATAGATTTGCCTTCTTGCAGAGAGAAACTATCACAAATAATTTAATACATTTTGATCATGTTTTCAATGCTGACTGAATTACAGTTGCTGACATGGTTCATTTACTTACACAAACTGTTCTTGTGCTCACACTGTTGCTCAAAAATTCAACATTATCAGGTGAAAAAAATTGCATGAAGATAGGAAACCATTATCCTGACCACTAAGCAATGCAGAATGAAATATCAATTGGCAAGTTGTTAACTCTGATTTTCAAATACACCATTTGCAATGACTTGTAACTACCTACAATAAGTGGTTATAACAATTTTTTTTTTAATTTTCTGAAAGCTTCAGTAAACTATGCTATCATAGTGTTTAAAGAATTTAAAGCAAATTACTTAAGGAATATTGCTCAAAGCAAGTGCTATGCAAGGCAGTAAGTGACTTTTGTGGGTGACTGAGCACTGAAGAAAAGCTATGAGGTTTGCTAATGTAGATACTCTTTATTTGCAGGAAGATTCCTTTGCCACAGATGTTCTGGACAAAACCAGTTCTTGATCTTGCTGATGTGAATATGTGCAATGCTACACATGTGTAGACCCAGGGAGTTCACTGGGATTGCTCATACGCATAAAATTACTTGTGTGCCTGCATGTCCAAGGCTCAGGGCATTGGAGAGATTTAATCATTAAAAGGTGAAATAGAGGCATTTTTGTTATACTTTGTTATACTGTGAAAAAACACAAGTCAGTCTTAGTTACAGGATTACTCTTCTCACAGAACAGGATACCCAAGAAAATAAAACAAACCAGAAGACAACATTGTTCTGTAGCAATATAAGCTTTGAACATTCTCTGCCGTAGGTTGCTCAGACTTCCATTGACATCACGAGGGGGCTGTGTTTAGGTGAATAATTGTTTTGGCAAGGGCAAACAAATGAATAAATGCTCAAGGGAGAGCTAAGCTAAAAAAGGAGGAGGCCAGAAATCCAGGACTCGTGCATGTAAGGTTACTATGACTTTACATACAACCACAGTATTTCACTCAGTTACATGTTTTTGCTTGTAACCAGAACAACTGATTCACAAATGCATTAACCTGCAATAAGCACCCATTTGCTAACCACACTGCTGGCCACAGAGGGTCCAAAATGGCTCCTTTTGCACTAATATGTAGAAATAAATTAAAAGGAAATGGATGGATGGATGGATGCATGCACAGGAAGACATAAATAATATGGAGTGTCTGAACAACCACCCAATAGAACATAGCTTAGTACAGAAAGTATATATAAAAAAAAAAGGTAGTAATTTTCTATTATCAGCTTTCAGTAGTGGAGGCTTGACTGTATGGAGATTTCTCCTATCCTGCTCCAAAATGGACCTTAAAGTCTTCAGTGGCCAGATTGCCAAGTAACTCCATAGGCATTGCAGATACTTCCTGAGCTTCACATTTATGATTTAAAATAATTGTGGATTACAAAGTCTGTGTGTTTCCTTAATAGGAAAAAATGAATGAATTCATGCTCTTATTGTTTCCTCTCCGTCTTGAAATCTGGATGAAGGCTGGAATTTTCGGAGAAAACTAAGGTTTTGTGAAAGATGTATGCTTGGCATCTGAAGTCTGTATTTGTTGCTCCTAAACCAAGACACTTATCCAGGGACAGAATTCAGAAGCACTGTTACCCCAAATTGACCATATAATCAACACAGAAAACAAAATCTCTCCACTAATTGTATAAGGGAGCATAGGGCAACTGTTTGCACAAATTACCTACCTAGTAGAGGGGCCTAATATTACTTGGATTAAATTTGGGCTTTAAGTGCCTTTGAAATGCCCAAGCATGATTTTCACCCTGAAATGAACTTCCTATAAAACTCCTAACGAGAAGTATTGCAATCTAACTTACAGAGACAAGGATCTGTGGTAACCCTTCAAATTAAGTGTCTCAAATGAATAATTACTTTCCCAAACTAAAGAGTTCAATTTAATAGGATATTTATTGTGTGTTAATTAAAGATTATTAAAATAATATTTTGGGGGAAGTTTAATAACTGTATAAGAACGATGTAGATAAACATAAAAGATACATATCTTCTGCTTCCTTGTTAACCAGTAAATATTGGTAATAATTTAATACATACTTCAGAGCTTCACTTTATATTAGTTGAGTTTGCACACTGGAGAAACAAAGGTGTTAAAATAGTGTAATTTTCACTTTAGCCCAGTCTCATTACTCAAAATTCTGTCATAATGGATGACAACTAGCCATGCCCTCTTAACTAAAGTAAGAATTTCACCATAAAAATTAGAGGTAAAATAAAAGATAAAAATGCTCATTTCAAATATGACTTTTGGGCATTAAAACTCTAGACAAAAAAAGTGATGGCAGCAACTGTATCGTGAGTAGCTCCATGGACTGTTGTAGGCAAATATTTTCATGAATCACTTCACAAAACACAGTTTTAAAATGTGACTTTCTGTATATTAATAAAAAATCCTATAAAACATTTCTAAATCAGATTGGTAATGGTTTTGTAGTTGATGGTTAAAATGTACACTGACTACTTTGATATTATTGGAGTGGTGTTTTTTAGCCGGCTTGACCTGAACTTTTTGGATTTGTCGGTTCAGGAAGAGTTTCGGGGGCTCAACTTTTGTCCGGATATGGAAAATTATTTGAAATCTAGAAAATGATTTGAGAACTATACTCCATTTCCTCTGCCTCTATTAGCTGTGATGGAAAGAAAGAAAGAGCCTCTCAGCACCAAGGAGTGTAAACTGTAAATGTACTCTGTGCAAAGGTGCACTAGTCTACCACCATATCTTTTAGAAAACTGAGCCTTGGGCTCTAGTAAATCTTGTGGTGAGGACTGACTGTGGTGCTCTGCATCCTTGGGAGAGGCAAATACCCTCTCTGCAGCAAGGCACATCCACACCCTTCCCTTTTCTGTGCTTCCAGGATTCCTGGTTTTCCCTGTAGGCGTTGTGCTAGGACCCCGTAGATTAACCTCACTGCACAGTTACGCAAACATGGACTTCTGTGAGTCCCAAGAACTCTGCAGGAAGCAAATTTGGCTCACAGAGGATCATATGAAACTTTTCTCTGGCTTCAGAGGAAGATGGAATTTTGCTTTCTGTTTTGTATTTAAACAGACTCAAAATCTCAAATCAAGACACCGTCGGACCTACTGAGTTCCACCTGGCTCATGTCAAATCCATGTAATACCCCAAGTTTTATATGGTTTAGGAAAAAACCCGTAAATCAAATCAGAATGACTTGAAAGGCTGAACTTTAGTGAACTTTAGGACAAACTGGAGCTGAGCCGCAAGCTTCTGTGAAACCTGAAACCAAGCAGATTTTGCCTGGCTTCTTTTGAGGTTCATGAATTTTGAAAAGACCCATAGTGTTGCCAGTTTTTACCATTTTATCATGAAACTCGCCCTAACTAGTGTTTTCTTTAAAGCCTCCATTCTTGAAATGAAGTGACCATGTGAGAATCTCATCTTTCTTTTAAAAGACAGCAGAAGTTTCCAGTCCCTGTGGTTGTGGCGAAAAGCTTGAACATGTGCCCAAGTGCACCAACAGTTCAAAACCAAAGGTGACTCTAGAGACTCCAACATGCACTTTATTATTTTAAACTTATCATTTTAGGGTCTTAGCTAACAGTTTTTGAGCATGAAATCTAGACCGCCATCTGTAATTCTACATTCTAGCCGGAGGACATTAAGGTTTTTTTCCCCCTCTTATTGTTATGGTGCTTCAGAAGACAACTTCAAAGCACAACACTAGATTTGGGTATCGGCAAGCCTGGCTCCAGATCTGACAGTTGCAGCAATGTCTCCCTGCTGCAACCCTGCATCCCTGTGTACCTAGGTTTTGTGTAACCAGTGAGACAAAATCCAGAGAAGTGTTTAAGTCTTCTAACTCAGGCCCACATTCAGTAACCTAATTCCTTCCAACCCCCAAGTTTATTTTAACAGCACTGTTTTCCTTTGAAGGCTATAAGTAATTCACTCCTCTGTAACAACGTACAGATGGTTTCTGGAAAAGCCCCTTTGTTCCTTCAAATAAATAACACAAATAGACTTACTTATTATGCCCACGTAGGGCACTGTGTTGTGCTTTTTGTTGATTCGTTAATTGTGCCATTTGTTTTGTCTTGTGCCCCCTCTGGAAGTGTTAAAGACTTCTCTTGCTCATGCTTACAGAAAGAGTTTGTTTGATGCCAAAGCCAGGGAATTTCCTTGGTATCAAAGAGTCTTACAATTTTACATGAAATACGTTTGATGGACCAAAAATCCACCTGAATGGACCACACATCTTTCCTGAATTTTGCTCAAAGACATTGTACTTACTTCTGAAAATCCAGCCTCATAGTAAATGTTTAGGTCAACAAAAATGATAGTCACCAATACAGAATATTTTGGCATGCCACTAGCAGAAAAATATATTGGTTGGGAATTTTAGTCATGTTTTCATGTTATTTAATTTGGAAGAATTGGTAATGCTAATAGTTGAGAATTAGCTGCCTTTTCTGAATTAAGCTAAACCAGTTATCAGAAAGGTTAACAGAACTAAAGGCCCAGTAACTTGATGTTTTGTTGTACAATAGCAGTCCATTTTACTTAGAAACCGTAAAGCTATGATAGTGTTATGGAAAAAGATCTCCTTGTGCTAACAAAGATGGCAAAGTTATTGTTTCAGGAAGAATACAAAGTATGTAGTGTTTGCTAAAGGTAATAGCAACCCTTCTTAATTTCATATTGTATAAAAGTTTGTCTTTTCTGGAGGCTTATTTTAAGAACCTAATAGGGGTAACTAATCTGAAGCTCAGATGTAAAAATATCAGGTTTATTAGCCATGTAGTAATGGCAGCGCAGATTTAACTAGTCTAGTAAGAATACACTTTGGTAGCAATCACATGAAACTGATGCTTCAACTGACAACCAGTTTGTGGAGGAACACCTCAAAGCCTAGCATGCAAAGAAACTCTTGCAAATCTAAAAATAAGTAAATTGAAGCTTCTTGCAATAAAAGATAATTTCTCTTTCTATTTTTCCTGCTGTATGACTATAGCTGGAAATAGTTGGGCAGTCAAGCTGGAAATATGGACTTCAAATTACCCGGGTTTATAAACAGTGGCTTAGAGGGCAGTGATATACATTAATTTTCAGAAGTGCATTTCAAATTCCATTAGCTTCAGTGAGAAATGTAGCTAATCTGCAGTTTGGAATCTCAGGTCAATACAGTATACTAAAGGCTACTTTGCACATAACACCTCTTTCTGTGTTCAGAAGCTTCACAATACCACAAGTCCTTCATCAGAAATGGCAAGAGTGATCTTTTCTGTAAGTATTTACTTTCTTTCTATTTAATGCCTCTGGAAAAGCCCCAGGATGTTAAAACATACAAAGAAATAAATGTCTATGTGATATACATAGTTAAAATTGATCTCTTACTTTATCTCCATAAATCAGACATAAAGAGTAATGTAAGAAAGATTGTGCAAATGATTAAATTACAAACCTTTTCATAGTCAAATATTTAATCATAAAGTGTGATATAGTTTTAAATGTAAACAAATCATGTTAGGGTTATTTGGTGTATGCTTTAGGTAATGTTCCTATATTATTTTCCCCTCAGAATACAGGATATGAAGTTGAAATACTGTATCACGTGCAGATTAAAGACAAATTACATATAGATGAGGTTACATTTAATTACCTGGAATAGCTTTGTATGTTGAGTGAAAAACACAGTTTTCATCAACACCATATTAATTATTGCTGCCGAAAGCTGTAATTGACTACTGTGTTTTTCGGCTCATGAGTCAATGGTGACTAAATGTTTACTTTACTGCTCCTAATTGCCTGAAATGCAGCACTTGTTTTTCCCTGGAAAATCTGTGGTCTAAGTTTTGCTCTTGTTTTCATGCATATAACCCCACAATGATTTACATGTATAGCTGAAAGCATAGTTTGGCTTCAAATTTCCTGGCAGAAATGGTAAGTTAGGAGTACTAACTGTCTTAGCATCCAACATGGAGAAAAAGGAAATGCTGTGTCAATACTATCCCACTTCTGGCTCTACTCTTCTATATGGGCCCTGTAGGAAGCCTGAACTTGTGTATAGATCAGGGTGCTTACAGACCTCATTTGACCTTGTGTCAGCTGAATTCAAGATCCCTGTGGTAAAGGCACCAGCTCATCTTCTCATTTATATCAAGCATGTAAGGGAATATAGTATACATGAAGATGACTGGGACTACCATCAGGACTTTCTGCCACAGAAATACTTTTGGAGACGGAAACACTGGAAAAGGACCGGAGGTGAAACCAGATGCTACAAACCCACAGGGATTAATGTCTTCTCCACCTTTACAGGTGACAGGAGTAACATCGTCTCACAAGACCAAGCAGAGGCAGTGTGGTTCCCAGGAGAAGATGCACAGCAGTAGGAAACGTTTCTGCTACAGGGAATTTGAGAAATTGCATGGTGGAATCACCAACCTTGAACTTGCATGATCTCTCCATTCAGAATCACGCTTCGTCCTGTGGAGGGGATAAAAATACTGCAGGAGATGGAGTAGAAAATAAGAGGAAAGAAGTGGCCAACCCACTCTGGGAACTCAAAGATTAGCTGTTGGGTAACAAAAGAGAAATAATTCTCTTTTTCGAAAAAGAAAAAAAAAAGGTGGGGAGGAAAAAAAGGGAGAGAGTGGTTCAAAGAGCCTGAAGATCACTGCCCCTCTCCCTCCATCCTGCGATTTACTGACAGTGACAATGACTACTGTCCTGATAAGAAATGCTCTCCTGTTAGAATGCCACCAGCAGAGTTCAGGTTGCTCTTAGCTTCACATGATTTGGGGGAACATTGCTGATTTTCAGGAGTTGTGGGATTCCTGTCAGGAGAAAGACATCTGATTTTTCTTTTATGTCATTCCATTCCACAGGTCTTCCCAGAAACCTGGTAGGACTCTTTATACTTCTGGAATGAGTATTTTGAGTATGGAGGGAACCAATCCTCAATTTCAGCAAAATCCTACCCCAGTTACAGCTGATGAAAAGATTTTTAGCACAGGGTCACTTGGATCACTTGGGAATCTGCTGAATACTACTAGATCTTTCAATGTTACCAGTAGAAATTTGAGTTACATGGACTAAGAGGCTCCTCAGGTATAAGGCCTGGGCCAAATGAGCATTGTGGACATATTTCCACTATTTCCTCTGCATCAACTACCAATCTGTCGAAAATGGCATACATTCCCAAGAGAAGCCAACCTGCCCATTGCTAACAAAGTGGTTCAGATACAAGTTTCATATCCATACTTGTGAATATAAAGTAGAAGAGATGTAGGGGAGTGGACAGAGTTTTGTGCTGCCTAGGTAACTACTGCAGTGCTAAGCCACAATGACAAAGACTTGAGTAAATCAAACAACTTATGTTTAAAGAAAGCTAACAGGTTAAATGAGTGAGGTGTCAGTAAACCTTTCTGGAGTTTAAACAAATCACTTTTACTGTGCTTTTGACAAATGTGTGTGTATCTGCTGTACACAAAAATAATTAAAATATATTGCTGTATATTTTCAGTAATAACTGCTTTCCTCTATCTTGCAAACTTAAACCTCTGGCATAAGATTTCATTCATATTATCAAGTTCTCATTCTTTTTCCTCACTATTTTTCAAGTGTCTTGTATCATCAAGGTTTTTCTCCCACTAATGGCAATGATCTTTCTTCTCTTGGATCTGTGTACAGCCACTGTGTTCACTTTTTGTTGCAGGAACCACTCTGTGTTCAGATGCATATTTTGTTCTTTCTTCAAATCTCAAGATGTTCTCATAATGGTCGTTACCATCCTTTTGACACTTCTTTCTTTGCCTTTGTGGCTCTATATTTTGACAATTATTCCACAGGAAAATAAAAGACACCAACTTTATTTAGTGGTGAATTTACGATACACCTGCACAGTTCCACCTCGGAGTTGGAATGCAATGTCAACAAAGCTCATCTGGCTGTATATGAAATCTTCATGAGGCTACTTTTCATTGGAGGCTCTAATAACAGGAGGGATGGATATACGTGGAGATGTGGTTGTCCAAACTGTGATCTCTTTCTCTCACATGTGTACACACAGAGAGACATACACAGAGATTTGTTGCTGTTGTCACCTCCAGATGGTGACCACTGATTCACTGATTTTCAGTACTTTCAGAACTTTCCTTATTAATATATTATAGTGATACTTATCACAGATACATGAAAATGTATGTCTAGCTATATAGTTGCTGCCATCATGCGCACACACGCACATGTGCATGTACCCTTGTCTATATTGGATCTTCAGCTTTTTAAAAGTCTATACTAAAAGAAAAGAGTAGTTTCAAAAGAAGAATATCACAGGAAAAAACATAAGCAAGAACTCAAACCAAGAGCAGAAGACTGGGTGAAGAATACATACATGTGTTTAGGTGTCAAAATGTTCCCTGAGTTTTGATGAAATATGTAGGAAATAGATCTCAAAATACCAGAGGGATCTAATTGTCAGTTTCCTTAGATTTCAGTTTCTTTCTTTAGATGGCTCAATAGAAATTTAGATGCTTGCCTATGAGCATCCATATTTTGAAACAGGGCTCTTTTTTTAGAGAGTAGAAGCGATCTTCTATTAGATCAAGATTTTTAAACAGAATCACCATGATGTGACTCTTCATCAGTTCACAATGAGATCTGCTGGCCTCCCCACCTTCCTTCAACTCCATTAGAATGGCAATATACAGCTTACCACATGAAAGATGCATTCTCTGCCAAGTAAATTAAATTGTTATAATAAGAGGCAGAGTGGTCCAGTGGTCGAAAAGTAGGGCTGGCAGCCAGCAACTCCTAAATTTTAATCCCAGTGCAACTTATTGAATGACTTCAGGCAAGTTACTTAACTTCCTAGTTTCCACCTCATAAAATTGTGATAATAAAGTGTTTTTCTGAAGAGCAATTAGTTAATGCTTGTTCTCTACTCTGAAGAGAAAAAAGCAAAGCACCGTGGAGGTGCTAAGCCTTATTAATTCTTAAATTCTAATCATATCAAGGACTCATCGTGATTACCACAGTTAAGTAAACTGGTAAGATTATAAAAAGTATACAGCCCAAATAATTATCCAACACTTTTCATTCATAGGTTCTGTAAGCGACCTGTTGTCCATGTTGACCCAAGGGTGATGTGAGACAGGTTGAAAAGCCAGCCTGTGGCTCCCCATGGGGTTTGCCACCATCTCACAACTCCAGCTGTGCTCCCGTCCCCTTGCGCATGGGTCGCTAGGCTGTAGTGTGAGCATTTTGAGAGTCAAAGAGTGCTGCTGCGAGTCAAATGTCCACATGGCACTGAAGTGTGAGGCTGCTGTTTAGTCTCACATTTCGTTTAGGTTGGATGAGTGTCTGAGGACGATGAAAAGCAAAAGTTATTCCTTCCAAGGCTCCAAATGCAACTGATGCCCACTTAAGTAGTTCCAGAGCTGCTTTGTATAGACAGAAACATAGGAGTAATTTAAGTGTTTTGAGAGAAATATCCACTTCTTCCCAAGCCTCCTCTCTGTTGGAGACCAGCCATTACAAACATGGAGGACATGCAGATCTGAAGATCCACAATTTATGGAAGAGGGTGGAATACCAGGCAGATCAAACGTCTGGTGGGGTGGCTGTTGTCAAGAGCTCAAATGTTTAACTGATTGCACTTGTCAAAGTGCTGTAGGATAGATCTGAGGGGAGAGTTTGGTCCTTAGTGTTGCTGGTTTTCATCCCGTAATTTCAAGAGTGTTCTTTGTGCCTTGTTTACTGCAGAATATGATTAGATTTTAATTTAACAGGCAAGGAATGCATCTTTCATGTGGCAAGTCAGAAGGGCCTCGGAGCTTTATAGTGGGGATGGGGGGATGGGGCTGGCGCTTGTTGTGAAGTGGTGGAGAGTCCTGCTATATTGCTCATCTTAAGATGCTGTTTATAAATAGGTCCTGCTAGTCTGGGGCATAATGATTTCAATCATTTGTGCTGTATAAATAAACAGGGCATTGTGAGCTTACTTGTTCAGGAATTGTCCCTGGCTTTAGTTTTGGCCACAGACTCCCAGAGGCCTGCAACCAATCTAAGCTGGAGGATTTAAAGAAACAGTCCGTCTCTGATCTGAAGCCACTGGGGGAGAAGGGAGGGCCAGTGGGTCTGGAGGGGGAAGTAGGAGAGCGGGGAAGGGGGATCTTCCACAGTGTCCTGTTTTCCCCGGCGCTGGGGAAAGGGATCCTGGGAGAGCCTCTGGTCAACCTGCCATGAGCGCGAGGCTGGCCTAGGCTGATGGGATGCAAGATGGCTTCTTTGTGGGCTGGTGGGACATGGGCAGTCTGCAGGGAAGGGGACTGCTCCCACCTGATGTGGTGTGAGGCACGGGAGGGTGAGCAAGGACTGCCGCATCGTCTGTCTGGGAGGCATTAAGTGTGTGAACCAAGGGGTAGATTGGAAAGAGCAGGGGTAGATTGAAAAGAGCAGTGCTGTCTTGACTGGCGCTGACTTACTGCAGACTGTGCCTGTTCACCCTGTGCGGCATTTGCTTCCACGGGTCCCTCTGTGGGCACAAACTACACGGCCAAGCTCCCCTCTCAGGCCTTCGGCCTCGCAGCCTGCCCTGAGGGTAACCAGTGTTTTGGTTGCTTCTTGCTTTGGCCCTGTGGACTTTCGTAAGAAGTAAGGCTTGAATTAGGAAACCATTTTCAAAAATTAAAGACTTCCTTGATGACAGTAAATACGCTGCAGGTTTCTGCTATGATCAACAATGTGCTTTTATTTTCTTAGCGCTAAAGATGTGCAATTCACTTAGTAACCCTGTCAGCAGATCCTGCCACTCCTGTGTAAGCATTGCATATTTGGGGAGGAGCTGTGGTAGTCCCATGTTCAGAGCCACTTAAGAGGACAGAGACACGAGGCTCTCCTAAATTCTCCAGTTTTTTCCTAAATTCTGTGCTTTTTGTACCTGCAGCCTTTGAGTATTCACTTCCCACAGCCTTTGCCATTTGTCTGTTTGTCTGACACCTTGACTATCATCTTTCTGTCTTATTTGTCTAAGACATCCTCTGCAGCATGATGGAGAAAGAATGGAAAGGACCCAGTAGAGTATGTAACTCCAGTCCTTACACATCATCCCCTCACTCCTCAAGGTCTTAAATGGGTTTTCTGGGTTGATATCACAGTATCACAGCCCTACCAAAATCAGTGGGACTTGGCCACTGACTTCTATGGGACCAGAAAGTGTCAAGGTCGTATGTTCTAGGGCAAGGAGCACTGAAAAGAGACTGTATTTCCCTTTGCAAGGTATGAGATGTGAGAACAAGTATTCTTGATGTGATTTCCTTGCAGTGTGAGGGAGCACTGATCCTGTATCCACTTAAGCAAACTTTTATTTCTGAACCCACCAGCTTAAGAAGAGCAGATAAATAACATTCCGTTGAGAAAATAAGTAAAAATTGCACTAGCACCAGTCAGGAAGCTGGAATTGATACCATCTGGTCTATACAGTTATCATGTCTAGCAGACAAAGTTTAATAGCTGACTAAGAATTTATTAGAAAATGTTTCTTCAGCTTCCTGATATAAAAATAAAAATCCTCACAAATAAGTAAAATTTTTTTTGTAGTTTCCCCAAATTGTTTTCAGTATTACTACATTTCTGGAAACTTGAAGAAAAGCATATACTAAGTGGAAAGAAAACCTTGTAGTTGAATATTTCAGGTATATCAGTCTTCAATTTACCTTCCAAATTCTGTATACTTTGTATTGAGAATAAGATCTTCTTTCTTTCCTTATTTAACTCAGTTCAGTAAATATTACAAGCCATGCATCTCCCTTTGAATTCCTGTCTTGTTCAAGGATTAACCTCTAAATATTTCATTTGTATCTGTATATCTTAAGATTTGCTTTTGTACCAAATATTGTTGCATGGAAGGTTAATGAATTATAACTAAAAGGTTGTCATTTGGAAAATTTTGTTTTAAATTATGAAAATTAAAGAAATGGTTTCTTTTTTATGTGTATATAAAATTATTGCACTTTCCATTTAACAATCTAGCTTTCATTTTCATTATCAGAATCATAAAAAATGATTGAAGTGATGGTTTCTTTTTAAAATGCAAAGTGTTTCATGCCAGAAGTTCTGAGAAATTAGATTTGCTTTTTCTATTTGCAGGTATAAAAGGAATTATATCTGCTTCTTTTATTTTGTTATTTTTTTTAAAATCCATTTTATTCTACTTTTCAAATGTTTCCTCTGCTGTTTACAAGTAAGGAAGAAAATCACTACAATTATTTTTAGTGAAACAAAGAGAAGGAGTGAGGAAGTTCAGATGAAAAGTTATATTTGTAAAGGCAGAATAGAGAAGCAATTCACATTAATTCAAAGCAGAGTCTCTTTATTGGATTATGGGCTGATTGTGTTTACAAATACACTGCCAGGAGGGTTTTAATTTTGGGGCAATTTTATTGTTCATAGATATATATCTATATATAGATATATATCTATGAAATTATGTGGTTATGTGTTTTAAATGAGATACAGCTCCCTACTGCTTAATGTAATATATGCTTCCATTTTATGACATAGCGCAAAAGCAGAGCAATTTTAGAACAACTTAGTTGAAATATCATCATAAATGAAAGATGTAAACAATGTTATGTTTATAGACACAGTTTAAATTTGAATTCACTGGAACTGGGTGATCTCTTTATTTAACAAGGATGGACTTTATTATGAAAGTACAATCAAGCTGTAGTACTACCCTTTTTGATTTCAGGCTTTTCAGCATTTACTACAGCAGGGTAAACACAAGAGTTTACATCCTCAGGCAGACCAGAGCTCCATCTAGCCCAGTATTGTCTCTCCAACAGGAGTCAATAGTCCATGTCTAGGGGAAAAATGTAAGAAAACAGGTAAATATAGAATGATTTTTCTCCCGATCTACCCTCCCAGGTTCACACAACCAGCAATCTAGCTACTTCTTGAACTGGAGATTGTGACTAGATTTGTTTTTAAAAATCCACGATTGCATCATCCTTTCTGGACATTTTTATCCTTCTGGACCTCACAACATCCTACAGAAATTAGTTCCAGAGTTAAATTTGTGTTCTGTTAAGACATGTTGCTGTTCATTGAATAGATCTCTCCCTCTCTCCCCCATTTCTATGCTAAATTTGAGAGGGTCCATAATATACTGAAATTGTGTTTAAGAAGGGAACCCTCTTCCTAAATGGTGCTCAGTATGTTAAAGGAATTAAACAAAATCAAGGCCACATTAACCATTGGGACAGCACATCCATGCAAAGAAATAAAGCAGAGAAAGTTTTTTTACATCTGTGTAGATCATTGTGTAGGTAAGACATAAGCATATAGACACGAACGTGTGAAACAGAGCAGAATATGGCTGGAAGGGATGAAGATTGAGCAGAGGATTGACTACAGCTCCCTATTGAATCATCAATCACAAACTAAGCTGTAGAGTGCAATTCCATAGTCTTTTCACACTCAAAACTCCCATTAATGCCATTCAACACTTATGGTGTTCATATATCTCCTACTGTAAAGAGGTAGGACACAGTCTGATTTACTGGGAAAGGCCTTTGCTGTAAACTTGGAGGATTCTCTATTCATTGCTGACAACAGTTTCCTGGAAAAGGTAGAAAAAAATAACCTGTGCCTTGATTTCACCATTTTTTATCTGATTTACTGATGTGTGTCTTCCTGGTATTTTGATGTTTTTGATACTTGCATAAAAAGAAAGAAACAGGTATAGTTTTGAGCAGGATTTCCAGACAGAATTTTATATTTCCAATAAACAACAATGGATAATTCTGACCAGCATTTTATCTACCAGCCCAGACTATGATGTTTTTATTCTAGCACTTCACTGGAATGTGGGATTATCCCCATTTTATAGAGGGATAGTTTGACGTAAGGAACGGTATCTGCAACCTTCAGGTTTCGGTGTTGCATAGAGACATCTGAACTGGCTTTAAAGAAACCTGTGTGGTTGCTGGAACAGTCTATGGCACCCAGTTTCTCCCTACATAGTATTTGGTGTGTCTTATCTAGACTTTGTAAAAACAAGTTTGTTCTGTGTAAATTATCATGTATACTTGGAGCCAGGTTGCCTTTATGAGCAAGTGGATTTCAGAGGAGGGTACTCCTGGAGAAATCAGACCAACTATGGGGACCATTAAAAGATCCCTTGTAACGTACAAAATTTTATCAAATGTTAAGAGAATAGACGTATGGAAAATCTCAGCCTGCAGGAGGAATGTATTTGTTGAGAACTTCTACAGACAACATCCAACAAACATTTGATGTGCTGATGGACTAGAGTAAAAACCCTGCATGTGAACATGTTACTGGGATTGTTTAAACCCATGTGTGGACAAAACCATTCTCCAAGCAAAGCTGAACTGAAATCTCAAGTCTGAATGCCTGTAAACTTTTGAGGGGGAAAAAAAGTCAGGTTCACACCTATGTTTTTCATGTGTATACCCATTGGTTATACATTAGTTCAAGTTTCATTATTGATAAAGTAAAATTTTTTAAAAGTTTCTACATAGACTATGATAAAATGGAATTAATATTATGTATGTAACGGAATAAAGCTCTTTGTTTTTTGACAGCGCTATGGTCTTTGCAAATGTTTCCTATTATTTTTGTTGTTGTAATAATAATAATAATAATAATAATAATAATAATAATAATAATAATAATAATAGTTGACCCAACCATAAAGACTGTTTGACAAGGTAAGTTAAAAAATTATTGCATTTACTCTAAGCATGTATTTCACTTCTTTTGAATACTTACTTTGAAAAGTGCTTATGCAGTTTCAGAATCTTTCCTACTTCTTCCCCGAACTCCATCTTGGGCACTTTTTGACCTCATAATCTGTCCATGCATGACATCACAATCTGTTGCCATGGAAAGGACCATAATATCACACAAGTAAGATGGCCAAAGGTTGCCTTGCAGAAGAGAGATAGAGATTTCATAGGAAAAATCCATTAATACTTAAATATAGTGCAATGGGAAATATCATACTATCTTTACCCAAATCAGTTACATAATTTTAAATGGAAGCACTCAAGTTAGCTGAGCTCTTCTCTCCTGTCAGAATCCTCTATTTTCAGAGGTAATTGAAGTTTTATAAATATATGTTTGTATATAAATATATATAAAAACAAACTACAAACTGTGCATGCTATAATATCCACTGCAATCCACTGAATCTTTCTCTTTGCATTCAGAATGAAATGTGAGAATTTAATCTGATACTTTTGCAACAATCCTGAATCTACCATAGATTTACTGAGTGACCCAGGCACTCTGTAAAATGGTGGGCTTGTTGCTAGCAAAGACTAAATTAAGTCAGTGCTTAAGAATATATGTAGTGTACTGAGCTGGTTCCAGGCTTCCAGCACTTCACCCCTTCAGAGTAAGTTGTGGGACATGACCAAAAATAGGTCACTCCTGCAATGAAAAAGAAAGAGAGAAATGAGGCACTAAGAGGAGTCACACAAGGTCAGATTCACTGCTCTTTCTGCTGCCAGGGGGATCAGAAGGCTTGGGGCAATGATTTCTGCCTCTGGGAGGGCTCCCACTTGCCCCAGTCACCTGTGTACCATGCACCTTGATGCAGCTGCAGCAGCCAGTCTGGCTTTCTAAGGCTGTGGTATGAGCAAAATAGGGAGCAGGGCCATGGCTGTTTTTCCTTTCTGGAAATTTGCTGTCCAGGTTAGTTGCTTGTTTTGGTTATGCCTAGAGCTGATCCTGTATGCATGGCAATTACCCTTTATTAAGCCTTTGAAATTAGGCAATGGTAGGATATAGCAGAAGTAGCCGTGCTTTAATGGTTGAAAAGCTTTTATGGACCATAGGTGTGGCTGTTTGTTTGTGTTTATGTTCCTAATTTGTAGTTTGCAACCTCACTGAGGTACTAGACCTCAATGAGCACTGAGCCATAAAGAAAGGTTTTCTTTTCCGTTTGTTGAAGTTCTATAACAAAAAAATTAGTGAAAATTCTTTAGAGAGAAAAAGTACCTTCCCTTCTTTGTTTTTATCACACTCAGAATGGCTATCTTTGAACACCGTCAGGTCTGCAAATGGCTGACAAGATTTTCTTCAGGCTTTCAGAGAATTTTTCCTGGTAAAAAATAAGAATGAGAAGATTTCAGCATCAAAGACTCAAAAAAATTATGGCTGTCTGAATTGCTACTGAAATATCTTATAATTTTTCAGTAGCATTAAGGAAGCTGAGTTTATCAAGATTTGGACACTCTATATGTTATGCAACTGCCCTCTATATATTAAATTAGTAACCACCTATATTTTCTTTATAAAATAATTTGTGCAGTTGGTGTAACTAGACTCTGCCTGCTGTTGGCAAGGATGAAAAATACATCACTGCTTGATTCTCCAAGGTAAATTATTCTTCAGGGAAGTGTGCCTCTGGGGAATATTTTCTTAGGAGACCCATGAACAATGAGAGATTTTCCACAGGGAATGCCCAAGGGGTAAAGTGTACTTCAAAGGGAGAGATCCAAGATGAAATGAGACTCTTCAAAGGCCAGCTCCACTTCCCCTCTCAACAAGACAAATGACTTCAAAGGGGAACCCACCAAGGTTGTAAATAACTTTCCCCCATAATACAAAAACCTTATTGAAGGCAAGTTCTCTCAGTAATGTGATATTTTTAAAGAACTCACCCAAAGCCAGGTGAGGTCTAAATGCATCCAGTGACCATCAGTATAAAACATTTCTACTCCTCAAGTAAATGTATGACCATCTAGAGATCTTAGGAAGTTGAAATGTGCACTGTTCATTTCCTTCTCACTTATATAAAGTTATAGTAGGATTTAAAACTTACTGGTCTGAGGGCCTAAGGAACCATGAAAATCTAGCAACAGCTTCAGGGACCCTAGAGACCATTTCTATCCAGTGTAATTTATCAAGTTAGCTGCAGACAAAAAGTCAGTGAGGGACTAAGAAGACCCTATTTTTACATAGGACATTGCATTTCACAACAACTATCTGACTGAAGTCTTTCAGACTCAAAACTATATTGCAGCAATATCAATTAAAGGCAAGTTTTGTTAATGACTGCTAAGGATCTTTCACTAGATCAACATCTTATGGCAAGGCAGTGTCTGCAGGTATGTCTTTGTATAGAAAGTGAATTTAAAAGACAATCAGAGAATCATAGTATGATTGAATAATTCAGGTTGAAGGGACCTTAGGAGGTCTCTAGTCCAGCGTCTTGCTCAAAGCAGGGCCACTGAATTCAGACCAGGTTTCTCAGGTCTTTGTCCAGCCGATTCATGAAAATTTCGAGGGATGGAGTGTGTTTCAATCTCTTTGTTGACTCTTGTTCATCCTGCTATGCCCTGCTGTGAAGAGTCTGGCTCTATCTTCTAATAACCTTCGCAGTGGGATTAGTTCCCCCTTACATCATCTTTTCTCCAGGCTAAACAACAGCACTGGAAGAAGAAGAAGAAAAGAGAAAACAGCAGCAGCAGAGACCCAAAATAACCCGTGTCATTAGCATTACAGAGAGTCCTAAGTGAAGAAAACAGCTACTGAGCCTGTTGTCAGTGAGACAAATGGTAGGGGAGGTCCAGCTAAAGGTATCTGTCAGGGTAAAATCTGGTTAAATTTCATAATAAACCTGAAAATAATCCTCTGATCAAACCCTAGAAAGATAAATAAAATCCTAGTAATTTTTGTCTACCCCCAGAGATCTACTTTGCAAGAAGTTAATGCTGACTTCACCAGATATATCATAGAGAAACAGTCCCCTATTACTCACCATTCACAGCCTCACACATCTATGCACTCTAATGGAAAGGAGCCGTACACAGCGGCACCAGACTATTGATATTTCTACCCTATTGTTTAAGTAATGCACAACATTTAATATGTCAAATGGCATGACCGTTAAAAAACCCCAAGTAATTATCAGATACTCTGCTCACAAATCAATGATGTCATTTAGAATTGGCCTGGACAAAACAATGGGGGTTGTATACTAAGAGGCAATGCTGCACTTAATGCTGGAGGTCTGGAAGAGTCTTAGAGGCTCACCTTCTATGGGTTTTAGCCTGGTCTGCTGAGGAAGGGAAATAATAATGATTACACTATGTGTATGTGTGATCAGTACATCAGCACATTTAGAACATGTTGGCTAAACTCAAGCAAATTTGAGAGGCAAAGATCTCAAGTATATCAAGTTCTTGCAGATTTTATGAAAATTGACAGCTGTGCAGAGTAGAGAGGAGTTACTAACATTCCTGAGCCCCACGGAGGGAAGAGCTACTGTGTGGATCAACCATTGGTTGACCTCAGAGAGTCCACACTGGATCTCCACATCTAGCTACAGATTTGCAGACATGTGTTCTGTGGCTCACAGAAGGAAATCGCTAAATTTAGATTGATTGACTCCAGTCTGAATACTCGTTCAGCTGAAAAAATTCTGGCTGGAAAGACAATGCATTGTGATGTAGTAAATATCTGTCACAAATATTTGAGTCCAAATATTGTCTATTTTTACAAAAGCTCATCAGTCCTCTGACATGATTAGCCTTTAATCCTTTGTGTGGCTCTTTATGAAACCATCCATAAAAATGCCACTCCTGAGCCAAACTTCAAGTCCCTTCCTCTCTTCCCTAAAAAGGAGGCTTGACTTTTGGAAGGAAGAGCATCAGTGCAGATTAACCATGAAGTTCTCCAAGAGCCTTGCTCTCATAGAATCATAGAATCATTAAGGTTGGAAAAGACCTCTAAGATCGTTGAGTCCAACCGTCAACCCAACACCACCATGCCCACTAAACCATGTCCCTAAGCGCCTCATCTACACGTCTTTTAAATACTTCCAGGGATGGGGACTCAACCACTTCCCTGGGCAGCCTGTTCCAATGTTTCACCACTCTTTCAGTAAATAAATTTTTCCTCACGTCCAATCTAAACCTCCCCTGGCGCAACTTGAGGCCATTTCCTCTCGTCCTATCACTTGTTACTTGGGAGAAGAGACCGACACCCACCTCGCTACAACCTCCTTTCAGGTAGTTGTAGAGAGCGATGAGGTCTCCCCCAAGCCTCCTTTTCTCCAGGCTAAACAACCCCAGTTCCCTCAGCCGCTCCTCATAAGACTTGTTCTCCAGACCCTTCACCATCCTCGTTGCCCTTCTCTGGACACGCTCCAGCACCTCGATGTCCTTCTTGTAGTGAGGGGCCCAAAACTGAACACAGTATTCGAGGTGCGGCCTCACCAGTGCCGAGTACAGGGGGACGATCACTTCCCTACTCCTGCTGGCCACACTAGTTCTGATACAGGCCAGGATGCCATTGGCCTTCTTGGCCGCCTGGGCACACTGCTGGCTCATGTTCAGCCGGCTGTCGACCAACACCCCCAGGTCCTTCTCTGCTGGGCAGCTTTCCAGCCACTCTGCCCCAAGCCTGTAGCGCTGCATGGGGTTGTTGTGGCCGAGGTGCAGGACCCGGCACTTGGCCTTGTTGAATCTCATACAGTTGGCCTCGGCCCATCGATCCAGCCTGTCCAGGTCTCTCTGCAGAGCCTTCCTACCCTCGAGCAGATCAACACTCCCGCCCAACTTGGTGTCATCTGCAACTTACTGAGGGTGCACTCAATCCCCTCATCCAGATCATCGATAAAGATATTGAACAAGACCGGCCCCAAAACTGAGCCCTGGGGAACACCGCTCGTGACCGGCCGCCAACTGGATGTAACTCCATTCACCACAACTCTCTGGGCCTCGCTGTCCAGCCAGTTTTTGACCCAGCGCAGAGTACACCTGTCTAAGCTGTGAGCTGCCAGCTTCTCGAGAAGAATGCTGTGGGAGACGGTGTCAAAGGCCTTGCTGAAGTCCAGGTAGACCACCTCCACAGCCTTTCCCTCGTCCACTAGGCGAGTCACCTGGTCATAGAAGGAGATCAGGTTGGTCAAGCAGGACCTGCCTCTCATGAACTGGGCTGGCTGGGCCTGATCCCCTGGTTGTCCCGCTCATGCCTTGTGAGCGCCCTCAAGATGAACCGCTCCATAATCTTCCCCAGCACTGAGGTCAGGCTGACAGGCCTGTAGTTCCCCGGATCCTCCTTCCAGCCCTTCTTGTAGATGGGCGTCACATTGGCAAGCCTCCAGTCATCCGGGACCTCCCCGGTTAGCCGGGACTGCTGATAAATGATGGAGAGTGGCTTGGCAAGCTCCTCCGCCAGCTCCCTCAGCACTCTCGGGTGGATCCCATCTGGCCCCATAGACTTGTGAGCATCCAGGTGGCGTAGCAGGTTGTTAACTGCTTCCTCTTGGATTATGAGGGTTTCATCCTGCTCGCCGTCCCTGTCTTCCAGCTCGGGGGGCTGAATACCCTGAGGACAACTGGTCTGCCTGTTAAAGACTGAGGCAAAGAAGGCATTGAGTACCTCAGCCTTTTCCTCATCCTCGGTGACAATGTTCCCCCCCGCATCCAATAAAGGATGGAGATTCTCCTTGGCTCTCTTCTTGTCATTAATATATTTGTAAAAACTTTTTTTGTTGTCTTTAACGACAGCGGCCAGATTGCGTTCTAGCTGGGCTTTTGCCTTTCTCATTTCTTCTCTGCATGACCTAACGAGATCCCTGTACTCTTCTTGACTCGCCTGCCCCTTCTTCCACAAGTGGTAAACTCTCCTTTTTTTCCTGAGTCCCAGCAAGAGCTCCCCGTTCAGCCAGGCCAGTCGCCTTCCCCGCCCATTCTTCTTACAGGGTATGGGGACAGCCTGCTCCTGCGCCTTTAAGACTTCCTTCTTGAAGAACGTCCAGCCTTCCTGGACCCCTTTGCCCTTCAGGACTGTCTCCCAAGGGACTCTCTCAAACAGTGTCCTGAACAGGCCAAAGTCTGCCCTTGGGAAATCCATGGTTGCAGTTTTGCTGGCCCCGCCTCCTTACTTCACCGAGAATTCTATCATTTCATGGTTGCTAAGCCCAAGATGGCCTCCAACCACCACATCTCCCACCAGTCCTTCTCTGTTTGTAAACAGCAGGTCAAGCGAGGCACCTCCCCTGGTAGGCTCCCTTACCAGCTGTGTCAGGAAGTTGTCTTCCACACACTCCAGGAACCTCCTAGACTGCTTCCTCTCTGCCATGTTGTATTTCCAGCAGACGTCTGGGAAGTTGAAGTCCCCCACGAGAACAAGGGCTAGCGATTGAGAGACTTGTGCCAGCCACTTGTAGAACGCTTCATCCGCCCCTTCATCCTGGTTGGATGGTCTATAACAGACCCCCAGCAGGATATCTGCCTCGTTGGCCTTCCCTCTCATCCTTACCCATAAACACTTGACCGTATCATCATCACAATCGTTGAGCTCTAGACAATCGTTGCTCTCAAATGCAACTGAACCGTCAAACTGAAGTTTTCCCACAAATTGCCTGTGCCCAAGAAACTTGTATCACAAACAGGTAAAGTGTAGCAATGTTATGATTGAACGTAAAATAGCTCTCATTAAGTGCTCCATGCTGATTTTAATGAGAGGTGTGTATGGTGTGTGCCCCGTCACAGATGACAGTCCACCATGCAATACTTTGCAAGGCAGACATGACTCTCCCTAGATGCATGCCTATTTTTTGATACAATTAAATCAGAGAGGGTAATGAGCAAATATTAATCAGAATTAAGGAGAAAGAACAAAGATCACAATGAATGTGACTGTGCTTATTTAGTCATGTACATCCTGCTGGATTTTTCTGGGTCTCTAGAACAGAGCGTGGTCCCCATGAAAGGGCATGATGGATAGCTTCCTTGGATTTTGGATTTGGCCATTAGGCCATAGTTCAAACGGGAAACTTTGCTTTTAATAATTGTGAAATCTCCTAGCACACCTTTGAATGATAAATAAGCAATAACCTTAGCTGCACTTTCTGAAGTTCACCAATCAATAAATTCTGTGCATGTGTAAAGGATACGTTTCATTTAAATAGCACGTTGTCAAATTTTTGAGAAAACTCTTACTGGAATTATCAAGAAAGTATTCAATTTTTTTTGTGTTTAGTGTAAGATGTTATTTAGATAACCAGGTTAAAGCTGTTTTTTCTTAACATGG
Organism: Aptenodytes patagonicus; assembly: GCF_965638725.1. Lineage (NCBI taxonomy): Eukaryota > Metazoa > Chordata > Aves > Sphenisciformes > Spheniscidae > Aptenodytes > Aptenodytes patagonicus. Next base: position 58,628,729 of record NC_134955.1, on the reverse strand, counting down.
CTGGAATGACTATCATGAATCTTAATTTAGAAAGCACTTAGCACTTACTGTTGGAATGGAACTAAATAATCACAAGAACCAGAACTGATAATAATGGGTCAAGATACCTGAATTAGAATATGAGTAGCTTTATTGCTTATGGATTTCACTAAAATTGCATCTGCTGTTTATGGACATTGAATGGAACTATTGTTAATAAATAGAATGCTAAAAACTGAAAGCTTCACATGCATTTTCTTTATGGCATGCATTCTAAAAATTGAAAAATATTCATGGTAATAATAAGTAATAAATCTAAGTGGAAACTTTGATTATTATGTTTTCATCATTACTCTCCCTTCTTTGAAGTTTTATACCCAAAAGGTATCTAACTAATCATCAGGTATTATTTTCCACTTTCAGCCATTTATGGAAGAAAGAAAATAAATTAAATGAGCTCAAGGATGGAAATAGCTACTGTTGCAGTACCAGCAGTGAATAACCATTACAATTTATCCAGCAAGTTGAAAGCTGTGCAGTTAAGCTACCTCCAAAAAAGTTGTGGGTTTCCCGCAAAGGCCTCTGGGGAAAAAACATATTCTGTGTAGCTTACTACAATGTTGACCACATCCGGGGAGACTTCATCTACTTCTGCACCTGAAACCAGCTGCAGCATGTCAGCGCTAGCTTAGTGTATATGCTGGCTTTGCATGTGTGGTTCGTTTTCGATCGGGCTCGTCTGTGCAAGTTTGCTGCTCTCCGTTTCTCACGTGTAGCAGTCAGCTGGTCACTTCCTGGCCTGGCTTGCGAATACAAGACCTGGGACTGAGCGACGGCGTTTCTGGCTTAGAACGTTCCTGTCTGAAATCTTTTCAGGCTTTAAGGTTTGAGTTTCTGATTAAAGCCCTGTAGAGATTTTCAAACTGATAAAAAGGCTTTGCTGTATGTTACTGGAAGACAGAACACTTCGACTGTGTTACAGTTTTCTCTTGTCGAGCTCTTTGTGTGCAGTGCCTGGCACAAGCAGTCTACACGATTACAGGGGCGTGTACATGTGTGAGTGCATATCTGTGACAGTAAGAGCTCAGCTTCTGGACTCAGAACATTTGGGTTGAGCGAGTTGCAAGCTGGTGACAACCTTGGTACCAAGAGAAGAAAAGAATGTATGCTATGTAATACATTTTCTGCTAGAATCTACTTTTTTGTTACAGCAGCTGAGTGACTGTGTCATATGGTTGAAGAGATCATACACATCAGTTACATGCTGTTTAAAAATGGTGTTTACTCACTGCTGGTGCTCACTTTATTTTCCTCAAAATTAGCTGCATGAAAATCAAGCCCCCAAACCTGTTTTAAAAATAATAAGAGTAAATATTTATTTATTTATTTATTTATTTATTTTCAGCTTCTTACCTTGTTGTTTCTGAATTTTGCATTATAAGTGGAACATATTTTCAAATTTTTAAAATAATGAAAACTTAGATTCTCACATAGCATCTTGACTTAAGCAGGTAAAATCCCAAGGAAAACATCTAAACATGTGATATGGCAGAACTTGTGATGTGTAGGTGTAGCTTGAGTGTGTGGGGGAAGCAAAAGGGGGTTCAGAGGGGTTGTGGAAATTATTCTGTGCTTCACAAAGTTCAAACCAAAAATTTTAAGGAAGGCAGTTTTAGTGTGCATACAGCTTCTTTGATACAGAAGTACTTTAAGATGACCTTTATCATGCATGGGAGGAACAAAATAAAAATGTTTATTTCTGAGAATTCATGTTGGGGCCAATTGTAAGCAGAAAACATACCCATGATATTCATAAAGAAAAACATATTTTAATGACAAAAAATAATTTAGTGATTCCGAAGATGCACTAAGAGAAAACCCGAACTGTCACTGAAATGCAGGTGAATCCATACAGGAATATGGTAGCTGCTGAGTAGAGAATTCTTGCATTAAGGGCAGGAAGCTGTGAAGGATGTACCCAGATTAAATAATTTGATATTTGTTCACTCATTTCCCATTCTGATTTTGCTGCAAGGCTGGGTGGGGTTAGAAAGCTTTGAAGTGTAAACCAGCAACGAGCAATCTGCAATGCCCCGCCGTGGTCAGGACAGGGGAACCACAGACCATGGACACAATGCCAGGGCCCTCAGAGAAACATCTTGCCCATCTCAGCAAGAAGGTACAAACCACCATGAACTGAAAAGCAGCCAAACTTTTTGCAGTGCCTTGGCTTCTCCTCAGATTCTCCTCTCTACTTACTGGCCAACCCCTATCCTATTTAGTTTTCAAAATCTCACATTATCACAGCCTGAGGCTGTAGGGATGCAATGGATCCTGGGAAACTTGTTTCAGCAAATCTTAATTCAAAAGCTGACCACATCTTGGACAGGACAGAGCATTGCCTGGCTAACAGATGTAATACATGAATGTTGGCTGTGGTTTTGGTACAACCATGTGTAATATCTTACATGTTCCTGTTTTCTATTTCACAGAGTGTCTGTGAAACTGGAATATTTTGTATGAAAGGTTTTGCTATGTTTCTTTTTCTTTGCGTCTGAAGAATGTTTAAATCAATTTGAGTGTTCATAGCAGTTGGTATGTCTGTCCTAGAAGCAGCAAGGGAGATGAGAATTCCTAAGTCCTATTCCAAATTTTCAAAGTTTTGTGTCTAACTGGGATTTTTATACTACACATAAATCAGGTAACACAGTATTTTACTTACATAGCTGAATTTAATGGAAGACGTTTGGTCTTTGTGTAGATGTACATGCAAATGTACCAAAGTATATTTTAGCAAGCCTGTATCTACCAACCTATATATATAGATAAAAAATAGAGCTCCTTCCATTTTTGATCCCTCTCTCTATTTATTTGTCTCAGCATAACTTTCATTGTTTTGTAAAAATGACGTTTCAACAAAGCATTTTCACAGATGCTTAACTTTAAGCCTGTAGGACCTGGTCACTGAATTGAAGTTGTAGCATTTATATATTTCACTAAATTGGTGGGTGAAGAAGGAGATTTGAATAGGCCTGACCCAGTCCTATAATTTTTTGTTACTCAGAGATGAGGGTGGAGGCGGTGACCAAAGAGAAGCAATGTAAGTTTGTATTTATATAAAAAAACCCCAGACCTAAACTACGGGAGGTCTTGAGTGAAATGTGTCAGTATTTAATAGATAGACTTATTTATACAAGGCATGCCATTGATATTAAGTGCGTAAGAGATTGGTTCTATTCATGCAACCAAGATAAAAGGAAGGATACTGATCACAGTAACAGTATACAATCTATCGTAAGTAAAGTCAGGCTGCTAAACATTCAAAAATCCCCTGCCTCATAGCATATCAAACAGCTCCTTGTGTTTTTTGAACATGGTGTCTTGAAATCAAACAAAAGCATGATTTTTAGGGCACTACTGGAGTTATACAGGTACCTATAGAAGCATTCCTTTGAGAACTAAATAGGCCAGAGAAAATCTGGTTTGCCTGAAAATCATACTGGCACTCTTTCTTCTTTTTGTGCTGGGATAAACTGTGTTTCCTATAGGGTCATGGTGTGGCCCCCACAAAAAGGTCTTGATGGAGTTCACGTTAGGAGAGCTCAGTAAGGATGCTCAGCACTGTGACTAACTCAGCACTGTGACTGTAACTAACAGGAACTACAGAGTTCCTGTAAAGCAGTACTAGAGAAGATAATTTCCTATCTTATCAACTTTTTACTATTTTCATTTAAAGCATTCTGGCCCCGATTCTGGTACGATAGACACTGGTATATCAGTTTGTCAGTGTAAATCTCTTGGTTTCAGATGCTGATTGAAATGAAGGCTGCCTATATCTTGAAGAATTCCTTTGATTGCAATTTTGCTCCTCTTTATTTGCACAGGTATATATATCACAGCCTGAAAAGCTTGCTTAAAAATACAGAAAACAGAGAATTAGAAACATAGACAAGGACAAAGAAATAAAACGGAAAAGGCAGGGAAAAACTGTATGTGAGAAAGGAGGAAAAAGTGAACTAACTGTGGTAGGTAAAACAAAAGAAAAAAGATCAGAATGAACCAGAGTCAATGGAAAAGAGAATAAGTCTAGCTAGATGGCAGGAAGCCTGAGGGAGGCCTGGAGAAAGAAAACTACAAGAAAAGGATATCAGAAAAAAAAGGAGAGGCTGAAAGAGGAGAAATGTAGGACTAGAGACGATGAAATCCATGAACACACCAAAAAGAAGATTTTTATTTTGGTTTGTTTTTTTGGTGTGGTTTTTTTTTTACTTTACTTAACAGGGGCAAATGGTATTTTTTTAAACATTTGTTATTCTCTGTTTGAAAACCTAGGAGTCTGGCTCCTGGTAAAAGGGTCTCCATATACTTGCGGAACTAAATTTTGTTTTCAACACCTTGACTTGCTTGTCTAGAAAAAGAATTGCTAATCATTGTAATCTTGCTTCATGAAAACATGGTCTGCAGAGAAATGGATAGTGCAGTGCTACTAGTTTTATTAAAAAAAAAGTTTTGTATTTAAACTGCATGCACACACACATGCACACACATACATATACACAAAATTTTTTCTTCAGACAGCAAGAATGTACTGCCTAAGTGGTGCGTAACAATTTAAATTAATTTAGCCAGCTTTAATAAGGTATTGCCAACTGCTTTTGTTACAAATAAATATTTAAAGATCAATTTTCATATACAATCAAAGTTTAGGAACAAATAATTTCGATATGCCAAGATTCCTTTCATTTCTCTGTCTCTCTTTCCCCCCCCCTTGCCCTTCCATCAGTGACTAGCTATTAAAGATAAAATGGTTGTAATAATTATTATAATAGATCCCTCTGCATGATCATTCTAAGTGGGCCTAATCCTCTGCTTTTCTTATTGCATTGCAATATCCTACTATGGGAATCGAAGAGATGACACAAAGGATTATGATTACTGGGTATGAAAAAGGCAGACCAGAGTGAAAGTTACTTTTTCCACAGAAGTGCTTAATAAACATTAAAGTTTCACACACAGGCTGATAGGAAAAAAAGCCACATGAAATGAGTCTCTTTAACACAATGTTTTCCATTGCAATTTTACTGAAAACACAAGTTAATTAAAACGTACACACACGAAATAGCCTACTTTTGAGTTCTAACTATGAGACAAGGCCATACTGTATGCATACAAACTGTAAGAAATAATTTATAGGACAAATTCCCCACAAGACCATTCAGGGAAAGGAAAAAAAAAACCCTAAAAGAAAGAGAGAGAAAAAAAGACCTGGCTCTTGACACTAAAGGCTTAACATCAAATGCGGCCAGAAATCCATTTTCACAGTTTTATTGCCCATTCTGGACGCTTCATTTCAAAGGGAAAGAATTTGAATTCAGACACATAAAATTCCCTTTGTTCTCTTGCCCTCCAGCCTTTGGTGCCAGTGTGGACGGTCCTATAGGGAGAGGTTGAGATCAAAAAAAAATTTGCAGCTTAGATACCTGGCCCCAAATGATGCCCCTTGGCATTCTTAATTAAATCAGCTTTGCAATAGATTGACAATGCACTGTCAATTATAATCATTTATATTAGCAAACGGAGTATTTTTAACACCTTGGAAATAACAGAAGTTCAGTAGACCTGGGGAAAAAAAAAAAAAGCTATAAAATTATACTGCATGATGATCACATACAATACAGTGCATCAGATTGTAGGTCACATAACATCTTATCTTAGCATTGGGTAAAGCTGATGTGATTTCGCATATCTTTTCCCATCCGAAAGGACATTTCCAGTTAGGTTCATCTGGGTTGTTTGTTGTTTTTCTGTCAGCTTCAAAACAGAAGTTGAGCGTACTGTAAGGGGGTAGGAAGGAGGGGACATTGCAGCCCTGTGATGGAGGAAACCTTTGTTATAGAGAAAGGGCCTGATCCAGAGTCTACTGCTCTGGAGGGAGGTATTCCTATTGATCTCAGTAGGCTTTGGACCAGTACCTGCAGAGATTATTTTCACTGAGAGTTCTGAGGTACTTTTGATATTAAAATCTGCACAGGCATATTTATGAAAGGAAGATATCTCCTTTGCTAGCAAAAGACATCCTGACTTGTACTGATGAATAAGGTACATTCTGCTTTCTACAGTGTTATTTCTTTATGTTTTAGCCTCATGCCTCTTTCTATTCCAGTTAATTTGGAATAGATACAGATCAGCTCTCAGGCTTCAGAGTGTAAATTGATCACCTGGAGAGGTCAGGAAGGCATTTTTTCCTCTCCACATATAGCACTGCACAAGAGATTAGAGGTCTGTATAACAATGCCTGTATTTCCACTTTCTGTGGAGTTTATAGCTACTTTTTCCTTTCTTCTTTTTGGAACCCACTGACTCTGATATTCATTTTGCTTTAGTGGCTTATGCATGACTTTTGCTTCAAACATTCATGTAAGTTGATTTTGATTTTCCTGTATGAAATATAGCTCTGCCATTGGATGTTAGTATAGGAGAGCAGATGAGTTGCATGTTGGCAGACTATGTTCTTGTTTGGTGGCAGCTAATGGACACTTCTCTGCTAAAGTTACAGACATGGACAATTTTTAATTGCTTATTGGATTGATTTATAGAGACGCTGTCACTGAAGCAGTTAAACAGCAGTATTGCTAACCTTGAAAAACATATTATTTTCCATAAACTACCCATGGAGTAGGCAACTTTACTTTAAATTTTTATGAAATCTAAAAAAAGTTATTGTAACTGTGAAATACTGATCAAGTGTTGCAGATTTCACCATAACTAGAACACTTTTCTAAGCCTTACATCTTTGAATTTCAAACCTAGTTGGGAGACTTTGACATTTCTTTCAGCCGAACTATTCCCAAGTTCGTGAGCATTAAGGACCTCACAGACATCCTAGCAATTCATTTATCCAGAACCAGGAGGTAAGCTTAAAAGATAAGAAAGAAGCTAAAAAAATGTTGTCACCTGACCTGAATTGTGGAAGAATCAGGACCTGAAATTTGAGAACTGGCCTTCAGAATAACCTGCCATACGTCCCTCAGAAATTATTCTTATGAACTGAGATCAAGAGTTTCCAAGTCAGGACCTATCCACCAACTTTTATACAGAAAAGAAAGTGGCATCTCATTTGGTGAGGTCCCTTTTGAAGCATGTCTTAAAGACATCTTGAATTGCAGCAGATTGAACTGATGCTGGAAGTGAACAGGGGGAGATTTTAAACCCAGATATTCTGCAATAGTTTATGTCACCATGGTGGCAAGTAGCTGGAATGTGCATTTGCTGGAGCTTCTAAATAAATGCAAAATTGACCTCATTACAATAGTTGATCAGTAGTAGAGATCTCTTGACCAGCTTTAGACATTATCATAAGCTCAGATACAGATCCATGCTGTTGCTGCTGCAGTCAGAGAAACATTCTGAAATTCTTCCCCTTCATCTTTTCTTTTCCATTTCCATTTTTCTCTTAAACCGTTAGCTTTCACTCCTCTTTCTTTATACTGCACTTTTTCTTCTTCCTACAAATGTATATTCAATGCAGGATATATTAAATCTTGCCTGCAGAGCCAGCTGTTTCCTCTAAACATGCCTTGCAAGGGCAGTCATTGAACTCAGCAGAGTATTCCTCTTCTGTTCTTTCACCAACCTCAAATCCCTTAGTAATAGCAAGCTTGTATGTCATGCTGTCCTCTCTTTTTAGTATCACTGGACATGATCAGGATTTCCATTCTGCTTTGAGAAATCCTTTCTGGTTCTTAGGTAGTCCTTATTGCCCTATTCTAGAATTTTTTCAACCAGTTTACATCTGTCTTCCAAATCAGCAGTGTCTGTCAATAGGGAATTTCTGTTTAGTTTTGGGAACTGACTGAAGTGAGGACTAGTCTCCTTTTATATTTAAACAATAACTCTCCAGCTACAAGAAAACTGAGGAGCATAGTAAGTGCCTGGTAATTCAAGCAGCCATTAACTTTGTGGCACATATAAAAGAGGAGGAGATGGTAACTCCCCAATGACGTCTACTCTGATATAGTCTCTTTCCTCAGATCTCTAAACAGAGCAGAGATCAAGCAGTTTTCAGATAGATTCTTGGTAAGTTTTGAAATTTAGTTAATCTGAAAGCCAATTAAAATTGTTAATAAAGTTATAATTCGTTCTTTATAGAGAATTTTTATGCTTATTTTTATGCATTCTGTGAAGGATTAGTGACTGTTGACATAGTTAAGTCCAATACATACTCAATTCCTGTAACTTTTAAATGTCAAGAAACCACGGCACTGCAATGGATTCAAAAGTATTGTACTCTGGAATCATGCTAAATTCACTTAATTTGAGCAAATGTTTGCAACAGAGAAGATTAGATTTTTTTGATGAACCCATTTACAGAGGGTCAGCTTTTTGCAGATAATTGCAGTGTAGGACAAAAAGTCTAACACCTGAAAACTGAAAATATTTTGACTTGAAGTATGGATGTGGTACCTCATGGGAATTGTATTTCAGGTATTGCATGGTTCCATTTTCCTTTTTGAGACAAGTTCTGTCATTGGAGTACCTCTTTAATGATGCCCTGTAACTGTGTGATGGTGCATTGAGATGACACAAGAAGAAAGGAGACCCTCCAGGAATTGTAGTCCTGCTAGGAAGTGCAATATTAAGAAAAATAAATGGGGGAGAAAGGATAGCTGAATTACAGTTCTTTTAGTGCATCATAGTGTCATTTATGGTTCAATATTTGTAAATCCTTGAATTTAAGGTAAAAATATTGCGGTTTTGACTTTTTTGCCCTTGCCCTCTGCCCCCACCCCAAAAACCCAAAAGAAAATAGAGTAAAAGTATCTGCTATCATCAACAGGCCATTACAAGCAAAACCTTTACTGAGGTCTGTAAAAAAGAACAGGAGAGCTAACTTTTTTTTTTTTTTCTTCCTGTTCCAAGTGATATATCTGTGAAGATTTATTTCCTATGTAGATCCAGTGGTAATTTAGGATGATAAATCTCTCAGAGACAACTCTCTGCAGACTTAGTGAAAATGTATGCCTGAAGCTAATTTTCTCCAACAGTCTGGCTTTTCCTTTTCCAGTTATATTGGCTTCTGAATAGTCCAGTCCTTTGTTTTCTGGTGAACCCAACAGGGATTTTGCTTTTCAGAAAAGACACAACATCTTATTTGTCAGGGGTATCCATGAAAATGGTCCTGTTGAGGGATTTCTGTGAGTATCCATGTAGATGAGTGTCATGGTTTAACCCCAGCCAGCAACTAAACACCACACAGCTGCTCGCTTACTCCCACCCGGTGGGATGGGGGAGAGAATCCAATGAGTAAAAATGAGAAAACTCATGTGTTGAGATAAAGACAGTTTAATAGGTAAAGCAAAAGCTGCGCATGCAAGCAAAGCAAATCAAGGAATCCATTCACTACTTCCCATGGGCAGGCAGGTGTTCAGCCATCTCCAGGAAAGCAGGGCTCCATCACGTGTAACGGTTACTTGGGAAGACAAACGTCATGACTCCAAACATCCCCCCCTTCCTTCTTCTTCCCCCAGCTTTATATGCTGAGCATGACATCATATGGTATGGAATATCCCTTTGGTCAGTTGGGGTCAGCTGTCCCAGCTGTGTCCCCTCCCATCTTCTTGTGCACCCCCAGCCTACTCGCTGGTGGGGTGGTGTGAGAAGCAGAAAAGGCCTTGACTCTGTGTCAGCACTGCTCAGCAATAACAAACACATCCCTGAATTATCAACACTGTTTTCAGCACAAATCCAAAACATAGCCCCATACTAGCTACTGTGAAGAAAATTAACTCTATCCCACCCAAAACCAGCACAACGGGAGAATGTTCCCATTTAATCTCTTCTTTCTATCATAACTGTAATGGAATTTTAACATACAGTTATATGAAATAAGTTTGAAAGAGAACCAAAAAACCAAGATCTATCCTTGTCTCCCAGGGCAGAATGAGCTGTACCTAAACCAATCTTGTCATCTTTATTTAACCCGCTTTTAAGAATTTCCAACAATCTAGATTCCATCATCTCTTCAGACAACGCACTCCAAAACTTACAGTTAATATCTTTTTTTTCTGGCTCATTATTTCTTGCCTCAGTGTGTGGAGAAGGGATGATTCCATTTTGCTTTGTAATGTCCTTTTCTGGATGTCCACTGTTTTTTACTGCCCTATTCCACCGTGTCTTCAATGAGTTTATATCTTCCTTCAAGTGTGGGACCACAGCTGGACACAATTTTCCATTTGTGGTTGTATCAGCTCAGAGGAGAGGACAGATTACCCAGGTGCCTTTTAGATAACACTTTTTATACATATTGTTTCCTTTTTTGCCGCAACATGACATACCTCACTCATGGTGAGTATTCTTAAGTGAGTATAGAACTTGACTCCTGTTCTTACTAAGTTGTATCCTACTTTTTAAGGCCATTATTTCAACCAATTAATTTTGAAGTCTAATCCAAAGTGCCTGAAGTGTGGTTTAACTGCATGTCATCTGTACATTTACTAGAAGTACACTTTATTCCATCTTCAAGTCATTAATGAAATACAAATTAGTGCCAAACATAAGACAGACCCCCATGGAACACTCAATGCATCCATCCAGGATAAGAAGAAATCACTAAATATATCTGCCTTAGTTAAGTTTCACTAATATTTTATTTGCCTGCTTCCCATCACATGCTGTAAATATTTGGTAAAACCTTAGTTGTTGTAAGTTGTTAAATTAAGAACTCAGATCCAGAAAAAGGGAGATATGTCAATTCATATCAACAAAGATCAGTTTGTTTTAAACTTAATTTTGCTCCACCTTAAGCCAAGGACAAAAATTATACCAATTTCATTTAAATGAAACTTGGACCTCGTTATGACAGATGAGCTGATCTACATTTAATTATGTTGGTTGTAACTTAGAAGCACGTTCAGCTTGTTTATTGGTTTACAAGTGTTCCTTTTCTCCTGTCCTTCCCCCCCCATCCCCTTCTTTTCCCCTATTAGCCTATGGTGGAATAAGTGAATCTCTTAGCAAAATAACAGAATAAGTGAAAAGCAAGTGGTATAAAAAAGAGCACATCTTATATGACTTAAGCTGTATTTGTTTTGGAAGATGAATGAGGTCTGGCTTGGGTGTCTGTTTCTGTTCCAAGCAAATATAATCAAAACCTAAACTCTACCTATGAATATAGTCCCCTATTTAATATCATTAATATCTAAACTACTTCATGGGGGTTCACTATTTAGTATTTTTAGTATCTGCCTTTTAATTCATTTCAGCTTTATGTTCCATTTGGCTCTTCCTACCTATTTTTTTAAATAGGACATCAGACAGCCCGGCTGAGTAACTCAGCATTTGCGAGAACTCAACATTGTTCACATAGTTTCTCAAACAAGACTGCAGTGAGCTCTGTTAAAAATAACATTTACCATGGCATGGTACAAATACCTCATAGTGGAAAACACTCTAAGCAAGGAAATACTGTGGTAAAATCAATAGCCCGGAACACTATTATGCTTTCTAATGGCACCCACTGTTTGAGCAGGGAACATGCGCAGATATTTCCACATTTCTTATGTCCTATTCATGACTGGAATCAAATTACATTTAGGCCTGCAACAAACACATAGATTTATATCCTAGACTCCAAGCTTCTCTGAAGCAAAACTGGTCTGGGGTCTGGTATCTGACCCCAAACCCACTGAATTTAGGGGAGATTTTCCCTTTTCTTCGACCAGCTCTGAGACAAGTCTGAAGGGGACAGCATCCAGCACAATGAAAATGGGCAGTGTGATTCATTCAAACACCGCTGGCTTTGGGTCCTGCATGCTGCTCCTCCTCGGGACGCGGAGGGGGAGAGAGCAGGGTGCCTTGGCTGCGCCCAGGCACAGGGTGCAGAGGGGAACAGGGCACCAGAGATGACCAGTGGAGGTGTGGAACCCCACTCCTTGAAGGATGCGTCTCACGCCTGTCAAAGCAGGGAGTGTTTTAGCTTGGGGGAGGAATACACTGAACCCATTAAACATCCTCCCGAGCTGCAGTCCAGGTGGACAAGGAGAACTGGCACATCCTGCCTTTGGTGACTCATGGCAAACCTCCTCACCTTCCAGCCGGTGCGTGTCAGAAGGGTCCCTGTCCTGGCATGCTGGGCTGTGGCAATCAGGAGCGCAATGCAGTCACAGTTTGGATGGCAGCTCCTCTCAGTCCTTCGGAGCCATTCTGTTTGTGGCTGCACAGAGACAGACGTTAATAGTGCTGAGGTTGAACTACAAAGTCATTAATTTTTTAGATTTTGGAGAGGAAAACTGGTGTATGGGTATGACAGCTTATACACATTCTAAAAAAGAAGTTGGCTCTTAGTTTCGATATATCACACTTTTGAATGCAAAACTGGATGTACTTCTTCTGTAAATATTATGTATTGGGGGATTTTCTAGAAACACGTAAAGGAAGAATTCTGATTTTGCTTACTCCCTAAGAAGTGTAAAATTTTTCCATATGATTAACGCAAGTCCCATTGTGCAAGACAAACTAAACTTTTGTCTATTAGAAGGGGAAGTGATTGAAACCAACCTTTATGTGTTTTACCACTTCCTTGGCATTGTGATCTCTAGGAACTGAGGCCAGAATATGGCACATGAAATAAAAAATACTTTGTTAACAGCATTTATGTGTATATGTATGTGTGTATGGAATATCCTTATATATGTATTATTCTTTGATTTTGTTGGTAACATTTCATAAGTGCCACGAAGTACCTGTATATTTATAAATATTCCATCTTTATGTGCATGAGAAACTAAACATATTGTAATTGGATAACAATAATGAACCTTTGCATAGTTCAAATGTTTAGCATGTGGTCAAACAATTTAGCATGTGGGCAGATAATGACCCCAATTACAAATAAACCTGCCTTTGACTTCAAGAATATTACAGACTCATTATTGTGGAGACAATTTGGATATATATGTTTGTTGTATGCTTAAATGCATTTTGGAATCAGCATTTTAAACATTCCTCAACCGGTCAAGGGTGAGGAAAGTTGGAAACTAATAGCTAAAAAGGATCCTGTTGATTAAAATTTCTTCCCACTTGGATTTCTGTCCTTTTTGTATTATATTATTTGTGAGTTTGCCTGAAGTACTTTATGCAAGATTCAGGGGCAAAACCCCCCACATTGTATAGTATTTAAATAATTGAATGCTGGCAGAAAGATGGGGTTTTGATGAGTCTGCAGTTTTGTATTGAAATCAAATATATTGTAAGCAGAGGGAAACAAACTTAGTGCCCTAAGAAGGTCTGGTGTCATGGTCAACATCTGAAATTTGCATGAGAGGTTATTCAAAAGAGAGATAGGAGACTTGCCTATTGTATTAGCATGGTAATGCAATTCTTTGTGTCTATTATCCTGATCCACACCAGCTCTGGTATGCACAGGGTCTGAGTTTTTACAAGTTATAGGCTTTTGTGCAGAGATATTTTATTAACCTAATTAAAAGTTTTACAAAAGTAAATTACATTTATGTTTGTGTCTCCTATTTGCAATCGTTAGGGAACCCAGACCAGCCCCAGTGACTTCAGAGAGGGCTGGTCAGATCCTATCTGTGTAAATCTTGTGAGTTGTCATAGACTCATTGCATTTGATTTACATGTGAAACCTGCGGACTGAGCACAAATGCTAACCAGACAGCTGATAAATAACACAATACCAAAGCAACACTTTTGCATTTCTTTAACACCTTTCTTACAGGGACCTCCAAATGTTTTTCAGGTCTTAATGAATTAACCTTCACAGTAAAAAGGTCTTGTTACAATAATATCCATGCCACTAAAATACTAATGTTTATATACCTTATTATGTTTATCAGTTTGATGCCTTGTAACTTTAATAAGGGACTAAGACTCACTGCAGAAGTTTTCTTAAATACAAAACCAAAAACTGGTCCTGTCCCAAACATCCCACAAACTAGAGGCCTGACTGGTGATTTGCATCGATTGACAGAGGGAGTCCTTTAAACTTACCGCCCCTCTGTTGAGACATGTCTGTGTAGATCTGATGCATGTGAAAACCAAACAAGCTCAAATTACATAGGAAGTGGCTTAAATCCACCTTGAGTTTGGTTTCAGGCAACCAGTTTCGTTTCTTATTTGCAACAGGCTAGAAGCACCTATACATGCAGTTATCAAGTCTCAGCTGAGGGCTGTACCTCAGCTGCTTGTGGCTGGCCTGCTCATACCCTAAATCTTGTACCGCTTCAGATGACGAGACTTAAAATGAGGTAGCAATTCCAGCTTTACAACCATAAACAAACAGAGGTTGTACAGAAAGCTGACTGAATCAGGTGTCAAATCCAAGAATAAATGTTCATTTCCCACTGTGTAGCTATAAGTGCTACGAGACCTGTTGCACAGTCCAGAAGCAATTTAACATTGATATTTGGGAAACAGGTCCCAGGTAATATAGAAATGGGTCAATGTTTGTGTGTAAAACTCACTTGGCTCAGCTGCTTCTTGACTGTGTAAGAGCCTGATCCACTGTCCAGTAATGCCAGGGGGAAGTCTTGCAAGACATGCCTCCAGAAAAATTTTCGGCTCAAGCAAGATTTCTCTCTGAGAGCAAGGAGGGAATAACGTGCTTAGCGATGAGAGAAACCACAGAGGCTGTAACAACCTGCTGCTTACTGCGATGCAAACTAATGACAAACAGGCACATGGATTTACATGACCGATAGCCATGGTCCTTCTGTCACTGTGCCTCTTCATGCACCTCTGAGAGTCTCTAGACAAACCTGTCAGTATGGCCTGTCTGTCTTCTTTATATCTTTGGCTTGTCTAGCCCCACTGAACTGTATTAAAAATGACTTCAGTGGATGCTGGATCAGGCCTTGGATTCTCTATAAAACAGTGTTATGCACCTAGGTTAAGCAGCTCCTAAGGGGGAAGAAACAGATGCCAGGAGTGTAACAGAAAGGAGCTTTTGAAGAAAAAGTTGTGAAACAGACCTATTAGCAACTGGTACTTACAGGGTTGAAAGCCACCTTGATAGTGGGGGGATAGGAACAGCACATCGGGTGACATGAACCATGTGCTGCACTGCTTGTTGTTCATGGGTGGGCACGGGAAACACATGCCAAATTCATGTCTGTTTTGCAGCATGCGATGTGTATCTTGATATAGTTGCTGCTGATTATTTGGAAATATTTACTTTACAATGAACACAAAACCTAACGGTTACTCTAGGTATTCTGGAAGCACGGTTTTGATGGTCACCGCTGCACAAAAGTAGCCTCTAGATAGTGTTATAAGAAATACAATTAAAACAACATGCAATATTATTATTATAGCAGTATTTAATAACTGCAAAGTAAAGCAATCAGATTTAGGTAATGCCAGAATTAAAGTTGACCATTCAGCTTTAATTTAACCTACTTATGCATATGGTTTATATTAATATTAATTATATAATTGCCTTTTAGTTTTCCTATAAGATCCAGGGTTTATTCTGAACACAGGATGAGTGGTGTTTGTGGAATAAGCTGCTATTCCATAGTTTGTTTTATTTCCATTATTTGGTCTGTGCAATTTTAATGTTCTTTGATCAATAGGATGTATTACAGCTGCATTTACCTTATGAAAACTTGCCAATTTTACCTGCAAGTGCTTTTTCATTTTGTTAAGGTATTTCCTGAACGTTTCTGTAGTTCGGATGTGTACAGAATGAGTAATTCTGCAAACCCCATAGAGGTGCACCATAAACACCATAATAATTGTCATGCTTCTAATAGCACCCATTAGGGTGCTGTCAACACCACATTAATCAACCAAGACCAAATTTTGCCAGGTTTTATCTTCATCACTGTTGGGTCAAATGCAGGCTGGGTCACCAGTAAACAGGACTTTTTACAGTCTTCTGGTTTCCCTGAGTTCTACTGTGAAGTTATATGGTGCTTTTCAGCCCATGTCCTAGGCTATGCAGGCTTACATCCCAGAGTCCTTGTTGCTTTGGCTCTAGAAGTATGCCTCCACTCCACGGTAAGTGCAGCGTAGTTACTGCATGGTAGCAAAAGAATACCCATGTTGTCACAGTCAGGGTTAAGTCTGATCAAATTAAACGCTGAGGAACAGGATACATCAGCTTAGTGGAGTTGTGTGCTAACCTGATAGCTCTGCCTGTGACCCTGACTCAACTCACTTGAATGTCCCTCCATGACATTGCCTTGTGTTAAATAACATGTGTCGACTAACAATGCAACTGGCAATCTCAGTAAGGAAGGCAGGGCTGAGCAAACACTGACAGTCCTCACACAATGCAAGTGAAATACATGGTAGAGTTGTTCTCCAGGCTGTACTTTCATCATGGTTGTAGACCATGGTAGACTGTGGTACCTTTCAACAACTCGTTTTCTTTTGGTTTTGTTGCTAACTGAGTAGGAGATGACCTTCAGAATGAAAACAGAGCCATTCTCCCAGGCAAGAGAAAGGGTAAATACTGACTCCCTGTAGGGAAGATAAAACTTTTAACTGTAGTCCAGTACCTTAGGGAAATGCCTTTGATGTGAAAGATGCTGTATTTTGCCGATGCTTTCCCTTCCCCTGAATTATCATACAAGGTGACATCCCAGACTGCACTTTCTGGGTTCCAAAGTTTTGGGCAGTTATGAATGATTACATACTCTTTTTTCCTTCTGGAATGGAAAAATAGTGAGAAACAAGTTAGAGGAGACCTGAAGGGGCAAAGGAACTTGTAGGTGCCAGATGACTCAGGAATGCTCTGTCTTTCAGTGGCAACCTGTGGAGGACTGGGGGCAGTACGACATATAATAAAGCAGAGCTTCAGCTGCTGACATTAAAAAAACCCCAACAAACAACCTCCTCTGGTACATAAAGCTATTCTGGGCCCCACAGGGCACTAGGGTCTAAGCGTGGCTTAGAATCACCTAGGTTTTTCACCCATAAGGAAATTTCAGCTCTGCCACCAACAGAAAATAGCCCTTATGGAATAGAGTTATATTAAATAAAAACATTTTTTAAAAAATCAGGAGATTTAGGGAGTTTTGAATTTTTCCTTGCAAATTCCATACATCTGTACGTCATTTTTCTGTGGAACAAGGGAAAACTTGAAAAGACAGAACTGGAACATGGTCATTTAAAAAAAATGAATCCACCGTACATAAATGGTTGCATTGTTTGTGAGAATAGGTGACAACACATTCACCAAGAGCCCCTGGTGCTTCACTCCCAGGTCGTTGTGATTCACAGGTAATTTACATTCCTCTCACAGTGCTTTTCAATAAACAGCTAACTCTGATCTATAATATAGTCAGTTCTAACAAGCCAGATTTCAAAAGGTTTATCCATCTAGCTAAAATGAACCTCAGTCATCTTTGTGCACAAAACACCCACATAGGTTATTTGTCTTGGACTTGAGTGTTTGGCAAAAAGCCTGACTTAAGCCTTGAGCATGAGAGCTTAGTGAAAAATGCTGCCATTCATGGGGGGGGGTTTGATGTCCAGGGCTGACCCCACCCTCTGTACTTAGCTCTGAGCTTCTTGGCAAAGGCAGAGAAACCACAAGACAAGTTTTATCATCTGGTAAACCTGTCGCTTGAAAAAGAAAATGACTTCAGTAAAATACTTCAACAATTATAGTGCATTTTAATTAGGTGTATACCACATAATCACAGCTCAATTTTTTTTACTGTATAAAGTTTCAAAAAAAAAAAAAAAAAACAACCAAAAACCCAACCCAGTGCTATTCACTGTAAGAGCTTTAGGAGAGACTCCTGCTAGCAGTGGTCTGTCCTCCCACAGCTGTGGAATACCTGTTAGTTTTGGCTGTTGGAAAATACAGCGATTAGGTCATAAGTGAGTTGGGTAGGCAGATAGAGATGGGCAGATACGAACACCTCACTGTGTCCCTCTGTCACAACAGAATAAAAGAGGAAGGATTTAGAGTGACACAGAGTGAAAGAGGAGCGGGATGGCAAATAGGCAGCTTGCAATGGCAGAACCTGTTCCCAATTCAGGGATGGGACGGTACTGACATATGAATGCAGTGAAGGAAACTTTTAAAACAGAGGGAAATGCTTGTGCTGGTGGGTTGTACCTGCCTCAGACAGTTATCTGATGAGTCTGTCTTTTTCTTATATGTTGGCAAGACTGGCTTAGCTTGTCTTGCCAGTAAATTCTCATCTAATTGAATTGACAAGCATGGACATTTTTAAATTAAAGCTTCCAATCTGCCCCAAATTCAAGTGGTTATTTTTTATTGTAGTGTAGTGTCTGCCATATGAGTTAATATATTGAGTCACTTACAGTCGCTGAAGAAAGCTGATAAAATATCTTTGCACTGGCAGAGAGTAGAACTGTGGTATTTTTAGGTCATTCTTTCTGGTAGCGTGCTGGATTTAAGCCCCTCATGTTTGGTTTGGCATGAATGGCACCTTTCATTATTATTCTCATCCCTAATTCTTTCCTCAACTTTAGGCAGTGAATTCCTGCCTGCGAGTTCCTCCCATCCATTGTGGTGTCTTGTTTGCTGATTATGAAGCACCAGGAGGGTGTGTTCAAAGAGGTCAGTCCTACAGGTTTTGAGGAGTCCTGCTAGCTGCTGGTCAGCCTCAACTCTCATTAAATTCAATGGCAACGAACGCTTCTCTGTGCTTCTGCAGTTGGCAAGATGAAGCTATAAATTGGTAATTATAATTAGATAATTAAGCGTTAGGTATTGTGGAGTTTCTTGAAATACCTCTGTCCCTTCCTTCCTTTTTCCCCTTTTTGCTGAGACATTTGTAAAAAGCCTAATATTCTACAAGTTTATACTATGTGTGAAATTATAAATTTACCTTTTATGCTTCCATTTCCATATTTTTGAAGTGTGTGTTTTCAAAATGTGTGCTTGTGTGCATATTAGTCATTAAGACCCCTTTTGGAGGGATTAGACTCTATTATGCCAGTGAATACAAAATACCGAGAGTCCTTGTTAGGGAAGGCACATCCAAAATTATGTTCACACTCAGATCTTGAGACACAATCATCAGCAAGACATTATGAAGAGTACTGGTGTGCAAAGAAATTATATTTGTGTATTTTGTGTGTTTGCACACACGTGCATGAGAGTGTATTTTGCCAGAAAGTGTGCATACCCTGTGCATTAATACTTTGTAAATATAGTTGCCATATATACAGTTTCAGAACAGTTTGCCAAGTTTTACTCAACAGCCTCATGATTTTTAAATGACAAATATTTGCTTGGAGGCTGACAACTTCAATGCCAAGTTTCAATCCAAATTGCCCACTGCAATATCTGAGTTAAGGAGCCATGAAAAATGAAATATATGCTGGAAAGTAAGGAGGAAAAAAGTCAGCTTTTGCAGTTTTGCCAGGTGAGTACTTAAATAGTTGATTCTAAGCTTGCTACAGTAATTTACAATTACAATTACCTGCTACAATCTCTATATTGAATGGTGCCATTTAGGAAAGAGTTTTATCTGATTGCAAGGAGTACTTAAAAAAGACACTTTTACATATCACACAGTTTAGAGTTGTGACTATCAGGACCTGATCCAAAGCCTTCTGAAATCGAGGGAAAAGAGACCTGTTAACTTTAAGAGCTTTGGATTGGACCTGAATGACAGTATAAAATAGATTTTTTGCTCTACTTAAAAGTAATGCAGACTCACCTTTTAAGTTTTGTAGGTTAAATTCTACCCAGATTATCATGAGCTAAGAGCTAAGGATCTTTGGTGTGCCATGAGCTATATAATATTAAACCCCTTCATAACATTAATTCCTCATTGAAAATTCTCCTGTTCTTCAGTGGTCACAGTAAGTTGAGTTAGAAATAGAGTCTACAGTCGTTTGGATTTTTTGCCTGCGTACATATATGGTAGAAAAATTCACTTGTCGTCTTAGTCTCACCTATGCTTGGATAAAACAACCCTGTAATTGTATTGCTGTAACCCTAGTCTTTTACCCCATATGGCTCTTAGAATTTTTTTCCACGATAGCAAAACTACAGAATGAGTCTCACTTGCTTATACCATGGCACCACAATTATCTCCTCACAGTACAGAAGGCACTGCCAATCACCCCTATTGGTAGCAACGTTTAGAGGTTAGGTTGGGAGCACTTAGAAAACAGGGACTGCATCGTCCTCTGCCTGCCATAGCACCTGCAGTGAATTGATCATACTTGATTACAATATACGAAATCCCAGCCTGTAATACAGCAGTTATATTCCAAAGCTTGTATGTAATCAGGGGAAAAATCCAAGTGTCTTGCTGTGTCACAGTAGGGTTGGAAGGTAGAACAGAAAATACAGGTAGTCTGGAAGTAGAGAGAGAGGTTCAGAGGTTAGGCTAAGCTGGGGATGTGTCTTTTTCTGTGTCTGTCCCAACAGAAATCCCTAGGCAAGCTAACAGCCTGACACTGTGCAATATTTTCCCCTTTTGCCCAAGAAAGGGAGTATCCAAGGAAAGGCACGATGTGAGGCAGTGACATACCATGCCTGCAGAGGAAACACATGATGATACAGTGAGGAGGATAACCATGGTGGAACTGTAGTAGAATAACAAATTACCATGAGACAGTTTGGGGTTGCAGTGCATAGTTTAGTCCTGCACAAAAATTGGGAGAAATCATCTGCCTGCAACAGTATACCTTAAACCATTTTAAAGATACTGGCAAAATCTGCTTCCACAACAAAATTACAGAAAACCTTATTACTGCTTCATCTTCTGGTTTATGCCCTTTTCTTGACACCCTCCATGTTAGCATTAGTCAGCAGCAGGGATGGATCATTAGATTCGTAACATGTCCGCAACCTGGCTGTGAACCACATGTGCAGTAGATGCAACGTGTCCTAGACACTGGAGTAATTGCCTGAGCACTGCAAAGGTGAGCCAGACATATCGCACAGTATTCGGTACCGAACGCCAGTGCTATATAACTTTCTTATTGGGCTGTCTGATGTTAGAAATTGCTGACAATCTCTGTCCTCAGAAAGTTCAGATGGAGTTTCCTCAAATATGTTCCTGGAGATAGACCATGACTCAGTTCAGCTTCAGGCCAATGGCTGTCTACCTCCATCACCTGATCTTATATTTCCACACTTCTCCTGCTTATAATCTCTTTCTTGCACCTTAACCAAGCAGCTACACAGCTCAGGTCAAGCAACTCTTTCTCTTGATGGAAGATTTTGGAGGTCATGATAAAATCTTTCATGTGATTTTCATTTTTTTCTTCCAAATATGTGCCAGAATCCTACCATATGAGGAATCTGTGCAAAGACTTGGACTTTGGTGGAAATCAGTAATTTTTCAATGCAAAACCAGATCCCCCATAATGATAATGACTACATAATGAATACAAAATGAATACACTTTAGTCCACCTAATTCTTGTCTTTTGCAGTTTTTCTCACTGAACTTCCTGATAAAGTGAGACTCCAATGCTAACTGTAGAAAAATACCTTCCAGATAAAATACAATTAGATATGAATTTAAGACATATTAATAAAAAAAATCCAAGTTATGTATGCATGTAGACATATTTACAATATTCTTAAGTTCATTTTGCCATTATTTAGAGGTTATTCCTTAACTATAAAGCAAAATGCACAGTCATACAGAACCTAGCCCAGTAAGGTGCTGAGTGAATCCTTCATTGTTCTGGGAATTGGTGTTTATAGGAATTGAAGCTGCTAAACATCCCTCGAGACAAGCTCTTTGTTTCCCACACAACCTGTAGCCCTGTAAAAGGTGTCTGAATAACAAAACAAAAGAATGCATATAAAGCTGGAACTGATAATTTTGAGTCCGTATCACCTGCATTCCAGCTTTGTATCTTTTTAAAGGGCAAAGGGCAGAAGATCTGAGGTCTTTCCTGCAAAGAGCTGCTAGCTGACACAGAAAGAGCTCAGGTCTAGTTAATAAAGTTTGCTCTGAATGTGGACTTTCTGAGAACCTTACATAAATATCATGTATCTACTTCATCTTGTCAAAAGCTTTGTCAGTGACAAACTGCACAAGCAAGTGCCAAAATATGTAACCAGTTTTACAAATGAATAAGGTTAACAGGTATCTCCCTGCAGAGCAACAATTTCCCTTTTACAGACCCCACCTGAACTGGGTGAGTGCTACATCGACATACTGTTTTCAGCCTGCAACCAACATTTAAGCAATAATCCAAAGTGACAGTTTTATGACAGGTCTGAGTAACTCATGAAACAATTGAAAGGATCCTTTTCTCCTTTCTTAAGTGAGATCCACGTACAGGCAATTTACAGATGCTGAACAAAGGAAGGTCTCTCTTCAAAGAGCAATGCAGTATAAAGAAGTGACCAATCCTTCCAAATGTTAAAGAGATTTAAATCAGAATGCCATTTCCAGGTTAACACTTCTGATCTCCAAAGTACCAGCATAAAAAATGTGTTAACGACAATTGACAAAGTTACCCTTCCTGGGCAGCTAATGACATCTTAACTCACAGAGCCAAAATCTCTCTGCATTTCAATTTGCAGTCCTATGCAGAGCTTAGTTAAAGGGATACATGTGTTGTTACTACGTTCAGGTCAAGCTCTTCTACTATTAAATACAAAAGCAATTTTTAAAGCAATGATATGGCTGAGATACAAGCCCATAAAACCAGAAGAATTCCTAGTTAAATCTACAACTGGCCCCTCTGCTCAGCTCTGTTGTGTCTAAACATTTCGGCCCACAGGGACCTATAAAAGAAACTCTCCACAGTAGATGATATTACATGATCCATGTGGTCATTTGTAAACGCTGTAGTACATATAATGCACCAAGGAATTCACTGAGGTTTTTATATTAGTATTTTGTTTGGTTTGGTTTTCCCAGTTGCACAGTAATGGATCTCCGTAGATTGGATTTTTATTAGATTACTATGCTGTCCTTTTAAGGAGGTGGTCCTCTCTAGAGACTGTGGCAAAACACGTTATAGAAGATAATCTAGCCCAAGCACCTTCTGGGATCAGACTGAAAAAAAATAACAAAGTCCTCATTTAATTCTACATCCTTAGGACATTGTAGCTGTCTTTGCCATCTAAATCAAGGATTCCCAATCATGGCAACAATCTCACTTATGGACTTCTCTAGAATTATTAAACAAAACAAAGCATAAAATTGCATGGTGTTTGCAACAATTTATCTGCAAAGTTATGAATAAAGCTGATTGCAAGTGCTTACTTAAACATTTCCCCGTGGAAAAAATTTTTTTGGGGTAAACGGAAATTAGTGTCTGCTTTCCGGGGGGGGGGGGGGGGGAGGGGGGGGAAGTTGAGAACCCCAAATCTCAAACTAACATTTGAAGTATTTTAGTAGTAGTATTTTTTTTCCTTTTGACAAAATGTATAATTTTTTCAATAGAGAAAAAGAACCTACAGTAAGTGCTAGCACAAGTTAACAAGTATCACCATAGAATAGCACAGCTCCCACTAAAGCCAGTGCCCTGTGGCATGTCCACAGGAGCATTTCAGGTACGGAAACATTGCTCAAGGAACCATGCTTGCAGAACTAAGAGAAAGTAGTTTTCTACAGCTATATACCAACAGATAATTACCTTTCTACCTATTAGCTTGGTTTTTCAGATGGAGCCAAAGGCCTGTACATGCCTTGCCTCATGCTGGTGGCTTTTCTTTCAGTGCCTACAGCCAAGGTTTAGCAGTCCTATAGAGGTAATACAGTGTTGCTTTTTAACTTCTCCTTTTATTTCTGTAATCACAAACATTTTAATTATGCTATAGCAATGCCTGTATTTAAGCATGTAATAGGTATATAATGTTCTCTGGAACAAAAGATTTGAAGTCATATAATGGCATTGCACAGTATGTAGCTTTCACGTTGTTACTCAGATTTGCCATCTAGAAGAGTTTTTTTCCCTATTCCCTCTGATTCACACTTTGCGGCATAACAGTAAAGAGGCTTTGAGTACAGTATGGGGAACAGACAGCCTGGCAGACAAGCAGGGGTCTTTTCCTCCTCAAATACTTTTCAGCATGACACAAATGTTAGCTTTGTATTAGCCCTATACAGGTTTCACAACACCTGGCTGCACCCCCAGGAGGGACGTGCCCCAGGACAAAGAGGGCTGAGCAGGAGCCCTGTGCATGTGTGGGGCTGTGTCTGGGGACACACCATGGAGCTGAGTTTCACCATATCTCTTCCCCAATCCCAGCCCTGCTTTGTACACCCTTCCCTGTCACCAGACAGCTGACATGCAATAGCTGACAGTGCAAACCCCGAAGATAGCTTGTTTGTGATTTTTGCAACCCTAAGAGGTGTATAAGCAGGGTGGAAAAGACTTTACCAGTGAACTACTACTGTCAGTGTTGGGATAAAACAGATCATGTACTTTAATTTTCATAGCAAATTTGCTGTGTCTGGTAACAGTCACTTCAACGGGTACGAAGTTCTTATGCATATCCACACAGGAAAACTGTGTGAGATACTGAACTTTTTCTCATTCAACAGTTTCACTGGGAAGAGCTATAGTGGAAACTCATGTCTCAGTTTGCTAACAGTTTCAAATAACTCATTGTACAATACTACAAACAAAACGATTAAGATAAAGGATAATGAATCTCTTTTGATGTGAAATAAGATGTTAAATTTTTTTGTGTGCTTTTTGAGGTTTTTAAGTACTATAGCAGTTTTTGCAGTGCATTTTTTAAATGCATCTTTTAAAAATATATGATTAATGCAGGATACTGAGCAATAGTACAATGATAATTTGCTTCTATTATTTTATAAATTTTTTCTTATTTTTTTCTGTTGCTGAAGTTAATTAATTTTTCTAAGTATTTTGTTTAACATAAATCTGAGAAAAAATTCTTCCGTAAGATTTTTCTTCGTTTAACAATGGAGAGCACTCACCATCTTCTGTAGCATCTCATGATTAAAGAACTTTTAAAACCGTTGCTCCGGTGTGTAAATCTTATTGAAGTTAGCAACTGCTTGTAGAATGGAGTTCTAGGAGCAGAGTCATTAAGAACAACAATATGATCAGCAGTTGGCAAATCTTTTCCCTTAATGATGACCACTAAACTAAGCTGATGTTATTTAATCATGAGTTTAAATTAGCAGTGATTGATGATGCTGCTGATTACAAGTGAAAAAGGTAAATGACAAAGAAGAGTCAGATGACTAGAAATAGTTGAGAGAGTTTGGTGACTGCATTTGGCTCAAAAACATTGTCTTTTGCAACTTGGGCTGAGTAGTGAAACTGTATAAATACAGGTTCAGTTCTTCATTAGTATATAGATTTAATCCAGTCCATACCATAGTTTCTTTGCAGCTCATTATTCAGCAGATGGAAAGACTGTATCAGCCCTATAATATGAGATTTTTGGTCCTTGCAAAAGGACTTTTTTCACAAAGAAAGATCATATTTGTTAAAAACACACCACTAAATGGATTTTAAAATAAAATGTTCCATCTTCTCTTTCTTATTTTAAAAAAGGCAAAATTAGAGTTTCAGTGTTAGTTGTAAATGTGGCAAATCCAGTCCTGCAATGAATTCAAATCTGTACATTTCATAAAGGCTACTTAGGGACAAGATAGTTTTAGATCTAAGAAACATGTAAAAAATGACTCATTGTTAATAGGGTGAGCTCTTTGCATTTGGATTAGGGTTAACTGACAGTATCCAGTCACCTTTTATTCTCACAGATTCCACTGGAGGAATGCTTTGTGCTGGCCTGAAAAAGAGAGAATTAGGTGTTCCATTTATACTCTTGATCTTAATAACCTCATCTCATAAATACCTACTTTATGACATCAATAAAAAGAGAATAGCAGCAACTCTTAACAATAGAAATTGTTACTTTGTAATTCAAGTATTTCATTGAGCATCTCAAAGAGACTCCATAGTGGTACAGTAGTGATATTTTATTACCAGTTTTTAAATATGTGCACAGAGAGACCATTTTTTTAAACAAGTGAAGATTCTAATTAATTGAGCACACTATAGCTTCTAGGTCCCACAGTTATCACAGTTCTTCCTTTTCATCTCTTATCCTCCCCCTGTTCTTCATCTCACACATTAAAAGAAGCATATCCCTTTAAGGGCGTTGGTGGGTGTAAGACTAATTTTTCACTGGGCTGAATCGGATGAAATGAAACAGAGATCATTTTACACAGCGGTCTCACCTCCCTGTTACCCTGCATTAGCATGCTGCAGATGGAAATTATCTGCTCTTACAGGGTGGATCGAAAGATACTCCAGATAGAGCTATTCTCACCTTCCATTGATGCCTTCCTGCAGCTGGGCCAGGACAGGACTGTCACTGGAGCTCTCATCCACCAAACAGTTGCCACCAGGAGGAAGCAGACGTGGCATTGCTGGTCTTCACTGAAATCTCCCTCAAAAGCCCAGATCCTTCTAGCTTCCACCTAAGCCAGAGGAAGGAAACAAGCAATCATAAATCACATGAAAGAAGAGGAACCAGAACCTTCCCTACAATGAGCATCTGAGATAGAAGATTACAGGCTCCTTACGCAGGCAATGTCCACATCGCTGCACCTTAGAAGGGACAAATTATCTGGCACATCTGGTGGAATAGCAGTCTCAGATCAGCCCCCGATGTTTCACAGATTACAGTGCAGACAGGACATTGCAGACTACCTGAGAAATAAATGTGAAACACTCCCTCTTCTTGTTCTCTTAAAAGATATTTGGCTTATATTACACATTGATTTAGCTGTATTTTTATATATAACTTTCTTTGTGTAGCAGATTGTTCCTGGTGAATCCCAGTGGTGTCCTCCCAAAAGAGCTGGTTTTTTTGTATCCTTGCGGAAAGTCAAGTATTTTTTGTGTTTCCCATTGACCTCATCAGGGCCCATAGAAGACCATCATTTAATAGAGTAGAATAGAATAGAATAGAGTAGAATAGAATAGAATAGAATAGAATAGAATAGTTCCAGTTGGAAGGGACCTACAACAATCATCTAGTCCAACTGCCTGACCACTTCAGAGCTGACCAAAACTTAAAGCATATTAAGGGCATTGTCCAAATGCCTCTTAAAAACTGAGGCATTAAACATTTGAACATTTGAAGATGAATATCCAAAAGCCCAAGAGTGTCTAATCCTTATTACACTATTTTGCCCATTAGAATTTGTCTTTTCTGGGATTATTTCATATGGGCAATGTCTAGTTTATCTCATCATAGTTCTTTTTCCTGTGACGAGCTAAGGGGAGAGTACAAGTATGTAAGACCTAAAAACATTACCCTTTTTTTGCTTTTTCTTTTATTCAAAATGGCAGAACAATGGTGTGGCCCAGAGGGGAAAAATAGTGCCAAATGCTCTAGTAGTATTGAACTACTTTGTCCTGTTCAAGTCATTTCTCCCAGACGTAAAAGGCTGTTGTTTTAACTGCCTTTGTTTGGACTTTGTAAAAGCCCTTTGTATTGGCAGCTTTAAAGTGTAAGGCCCCCAAATTTGAGTCTTTGCTTCTTCAAATAAGCTTCTAGAAGTTGAATTCAGCTGGGAGATGGTAGTATGAAATAGAAAAGTTGATTATTATTTTCTGCTTTGGCTTAAAGGTACTGAATCATCAAGACCTTTAACTAGATACCTAGCTTTAAGCACGTGTTTGAAGAATATTCTATTCTATTCTACTCTATTAAATGATGGTCCTCTATGGGCCCTGATGAGGTCAATGGGAAACACAAAAAATACTTGACTTCTTCAAATTCTACCACTATTTCATGTTAGCAATTAATCCAGCTACCTTAGTCAACTGAAACAGTCCTAAGTAATTTTCTGTTTTTAGAATGTTATAATTATTAACAATTGGACTAAAAATATTTTCTTTGTTTTCAACTCTTCATTAGAAACTTGCTCACATTTTTATTTCTCTAGCTCTGTGATGCCACTGTGTGTGATATGTAATGATGTCACCACACAACAAAGTTACCCCTTTTTTTCCTACACCAGTGATTTAAACATATTTTAAAAAGGTATTCTGGTAGCTGGATGTGTATCTCAAAATTCCTTTAAAACACATTTCTAACTCAAAAACCTTGTCTGGCATACAAACAGCTTTCCAACAGGAAATTCAAGAGAACCTAGCACTGAGTTTTCAAGTACTCAGCACCATCAATGAGCACCAGATTTTTAATAATACTCAGAATTCATAATGAAGCACAGATTTTCAGAAGAGCTTGGTTCCTGTTTGTGCCCCAAAATAAACTCAATGTGTTGGAGGTTGAGCTCTCTGAAAGTCTGTCCCTGGTTTTGGGTGCTACTTGCTTGCAAGCTGCCTCCTGAGCACTCTTAAAATTGGTGCTGGATGGTTTTAATAGTCCAGAAGAGGTTTGTGAGCTTGATAGCTCTTTAGATCTGCAAATAAATACAAATGGAGATAATTTGTTTTTAACCTGCAGAATACTTAATGAACCAAATCATTTCCTTTCAAGCATGATAACAGGACAGAAAGATATGATCATTTGATGTTTTATGGTCTCCAGTTTTCCAGTTAGAAGTCTGTCACAGGCTTAGTATTGAACAATAAACCACTTCCTATTTTACGTTCCCATAAAATGCAAAAATCCAGCAGTACACTTGTATGGAGAGATCCCTTTGGGATGAACATTGGCTTTAACAAATATTTCTATTTGCAAATATGTAGCATGATTGTTCTTTGAAGACATGACCCACTGAGAAGAATCAAACAAAAATGTCATGGCACTTGTGATAAGCTTCTAGAAGTTGAATTCAGCTGGGAGATGATAGTATGAAACAGAAACGTTGATTATTATTTTCTGCTTTGGCTTAAAGGTACTGAATCATCAAGACCTTTAACTAGATACCTAGCTTTAAGCATATGTGTTCTTTTTTAAATCAGTGGACTTATTTCTACATTGTGAAAGTAAGACTGTGTAGAAATACTTCATTTTCACACACCTACTGAGAAAAAAAATTAGCTGCCTGACCTTAGCACGTGATTTGTAGGACCAAAATTATTTGTTTAGTTTCCCTGTATGGTCAATGAGAAAAGCCTGGTTCATCCAGAATGTGAGCCAAAAATTTGAGATGCTGAGGAAAGAGCCACAGAGGGCTAGCCAGTACCAAACAACAATCAGTGCAGTTTCTAATTTTCTGCTGTTTTCTGAACTGAGGATGGCTTTTTTTTTGTGAGAAGATCACAGGTATCTTTCTTTACTTGTAATCCAGAGCATGGATTATGCTTCTGGGAGTAAGCACCTAACAGCCACGTTTTTAAGACAGTGACTTGGATGGCAACTTCTGCCATGAGGCACCTAACACTCATCATCTTTTCCAAATATGTTTTGAACTGAAAACAGCTGGGCTTTGTGCAGAACTCACTCCAGTAGCTCTGTAGGTAGCAAATGGATGGGAATTCTCTGGCAGAAAAATGACACTTCATAGTTCACTGGTTTAAACTTCATCATTAACCTTGGTACAATCTGTAATTCAGTAGTCAACAGCAAAGTTTAACATGAATAAGACGTAGGTAGCAAAATCAGAGGTTAATTCTGTTTGTTACTACCTATAAAGATGGGGAGGAATATGTTATGATAATAAACTCCCAAATATTTCTTTTGAATAGTTTCAATGTGATTAAATTGGTCTTAAATAATCACTTAAGACATTGATTGGAATTAATTGATATTTCTGAGCAGTAGTTTCTTATAACCAGAGGCAGCTTAGTAATGTTATTTTCTAACTCTAATAGGAACTATTTCTCTGCAATAACTCATTTGCTTATTGATATTATAGTTTTGCTAAAAACAGAGAACTCCTCATGCATCCCACAGGATCCAGCATCTCAAAGACTGATATTTATATACATATATTTTGGAGAACGGAAAAGGCCTTTCTCAGATATATAAAGCTCTTTATGTTGTTGTTTTTAATCAATAAATGTCTGTCTGCCTGTCTACCTTTCCATCTATTTATTGGTTATATATTGTTACTTCCCATAGCATCCGAATGCTCTCTACTTAAAATCAATAGGATGGATAAAATTTCTAGTAAGCATCCTAAAGGCTCCGGCTCTTCTGCTTTTTTAGAAAAAAGATTTAATGGGCCCAACCTTCTGATTTTTCTTTTTTTAGCTCTAGTTATTATTTTATTACTGTATCATGGATTCCTCAGGAGATTTTATTTCTGAACAAGTTTAATAAAATTTTTTAAGGTAGCTGGGAAGAAACCCTGGCAGTGTGATAGAACGTGTCTTGACATCGATACCAATGAGTTCGAGACTGTACTGTAAGAGATTTCATTTTTGCAGAAAGGTTTATGATACAGTGCTCCTCAGACTGCAGCGTGCCAGCAGCTTGGCTGGTCCCCCCTTCTTCAAAATTCCTGAAAACATTTCAGTTTATTTCTTTTATTATGCTTCTGTAGCAGGTAAGATGGTAAGCAAATAACTATGGACTCAGACTGCATGGAAGGAAGTAAGCCAGGCAGTACGTGACTGCAGTGTTAGCGCCTCCTGTATCGTGGAGCAGATTCTGAGGATGAACGGCAATGGGACTGCTGGTCCTTCTCTCTTCTCGGGGCGGGCAGGAGTGGCATGCAGTCGGGCTGGCGTGAATGGAGGACGTGTGCTAGCTTGTATGGAGAATTCTGAAGCAAGTTATTTCCATCACTGGAAGATGGAGGAGAAGGAAAATAACCGTAAATCTCATAAAAAGTTACTAATTGATTTTAGTGTTTTCTTTAGTAACACAGGCCAATGTATTTACGAGCTTGCTGTCAGTGTGAAGAAGCATGGACTGCCAACTCCTCCTTTGTGAGGGCAGGGGAGTGCTTTCTCCAAACACTGTCCTCCTGCCTTGCTGACCAACTTTGGCAGGATGTGGAGTACTTTCAGCAGTAATGAAGACATTCAGCATCTGGCAGAAAGCATCCAGCACTTCACAGGCTGCTATCCCTTGTTAAACTAAGATATCTGCTCCATAAAGTAAGATTGAAAAGCCATTCTTCCAGACTGACATCCAATTGATGCATGTGTTGCCAAAGTGAACATGAGGATGTGATTCTTGAAAGAACCCAGGATCGGTCCAGCCCAATTGCAAATTTCACAGTAAAAATCTCTCTCCAGAATTCACTTACATGTGAGTGTCTTCCACGTTTGTGATCTTATTTGGGATTTTCAGTAGGGCCTAAGGGAACTAACATCTCACTTTACAGCAGTGTTTACTGAGAATGAAACACCTGTTTCCTTCAGACACTTTTTAATGTTCATTTTTAGGAATAATCCAAAACCTATGAGAAGTCATGGTATGATCCCCGCTGGTTTCCACAGGCTTTCCATCAAGCCCTTATTCCACAGCTGAGTGCTATTTCCTGTTTTTAAGACTTCTCCTTATTATATTAGTTTTCCTATTGGAAGCAGTTGTCACTAAAATATCTGTTCTTTCAAGAGAGCAGCAACAATCATAGCATGGAGAGATGTTTAACAAAAATGGCTTACAAAGGTGTGTTCACGGTATCGGGCCAGAGCCTTGGCTGATACAAATCAGTGTAGTTTCATTCTAGTCAGCACAACTGTGGTGATTGCAACACTGAGGATCTGGCTCTCAGGACTTTTTTCCTCTCCAGATCATATTTATTCACCTAAGTTAAATGCGAACAGAGATTTTCTCCTTTAAATAGAAACCTCATAGATCTCATCAATCCAAACTCAGCAAAGGAGAGAAGGGGATGAAGGGATGCACTACTGAAAACCTCTCATAGCTGGCAAAATGTTTTTAGCAAGGAAACAGAAATCCCCTCAGCTCTCCTCCATCACCTCTGCCTCTAATCGCAGTGGAAAATATCCTGGAGAAGGCAAAGACATTCCTCAGCTCATACAAGGTAGTTTTGTTTCCCTGCTGGCTGCATTTCTGTAGAAATTAAAATTGTGCCCCTTAGTTGTCCATCCTGAAAAAAAAGGCTGCTTTGATGTGCAATTGGATCCTATTCTGTCTGGGATCCTGATGTTCGTGTTGAAAGGGAATAAAACCTCTGGGGAGTGTGGCAGAAGAAACTGTTCCAGAAGCAGAGTCAACACACCTATTCTCCCTTGCTGCTGCTTTTTTCCAGCAATAGCAGGGTCGTTCACTACTCAAATGTCTGATTACTCTGAATATAACAAAAGGTTTAGTTTCCTTGGGAGTCCAAATAGCCAAGTATGTGGCTGCATGTGCTGTTCTTACTCATAAATGCAAATGCTAACCTATAAATCTTTCCTTTTACAGTACTGTAATAACATTCTATCTATTTAGCCTAGTACAATACCATCACAATAGCTTTTTCATTGTGCTGCATTCATATTAGACTAATATAATGAGATGCTACCACAATACCATGAAATAAAACGATGTTCTTGACGTATTTCCAAAACATTTGAACACTGTTTCCAAATCGACCTTGTGAATAAATTAAATAATAGCTTGCAAAAACGTCCTCTAGCATTTTCAGAATGTATGCAAATGCAAGCTCGAATGTTTACATGTTTCTTACAGTGTCTGGGATTATATGGCGTATTTGTGCACATGAGTGTTGTCTCTGGGTGTATTTGTCATTTGTGCTCAGTGGCTTGCACAGAATTCTAGCATGATTTGCCCTTCAAGTTGTCCAATTTTTCCTCCCTTCCCTGATGACCTGCATATTAAACTTCTCTTCTGTAAGACTTCAGATTTCAGTGGTCCTTTCCATTTGTCATATGCATTATAGTCACTCAGAAACCTTTCAGTACTGTTTGTTCAGTACCTACCCTGACATAGTTCTCCTCTGAACTATCCGGTGTCTTTGACTGAAGATTTCTAAAGGATACCTTCTTCAAAGGATCTGTATACATATGTATGAAAATACATATACATATATATGTTTAGGGTTCCCACACTGGAGACATGGTTCAGAATAGCGGGGGGAGACTGAAAATTGGAATGAAATCTGAGGGACTCATTTTCCTGGAAGATACTTTGGTAATTCTTTTTTTTTTTTTTAATTTTTAATGCCCAGATCACAACCGATTGAAAGAGCAAAGTTTTATTTACCTGGGAGTGATTATTTGCAGGTTCTCAGTAGCTAATCTCTTGTTATTGTTAGACCCATAAATATTTTCTCCTGGTGATGTGCCCCTCTCTCCTTTAGAAATTGCCAATCATGGTATGCTGTAGAGTGAAAATAAACTTACTTTACTATCATCTTTCCCACATCTGTAGATCTCATTTATGGATCATCAGGGATGCACAGATCATGGGCTGTAAGGTGCGGTATAGATCTGTGGTTAATAAAGTCTAAGGGATCATTATGACAATACTGCCTGTTGTCCTACATAACACGGGTTGAAGAATTTCATCCAGCCATTTCTGCTTCGAACACACAACCTTTGGCTGAGCTGCACTGTACTTTTTAGAAAGATATCTGCTGATTGTAATAAGTCCTGTTTCAAAAGTGAAGCCCCCTAAGTGGAAGGATCTTGTAGGAAGCCTGAAAAGACTTCTTCCATTGATACACTAGCACATATCTTTTCAATACTCCCATTGAGGCATCTAATCCAAACCTCAATGATTTATCTTTACTGACTTTAATGAGCCTCACAAAGCTAGTTTAAAGTAATGGATTGTGAATTTCAACCAGTGTGTTCTTCTCTTACGCTGTAAAAATCCACTGCAGACAGAGACCCTGTTGTCTTTCCCCAAGATACACTAGCATCATTTCTCCGAGTTGCTGTTGGCTGGCAATAACAGGTGGGTTGCTTCTAAATGCTCCTCTTGATAGATGCTATTTTACTTGACCTTTCTGAAGAGGAAATGGTGCATATGTTTATGAGAAACACTCTGACACTGTTTCACGGGAGAACGTGCATTGTTTGTACAATGACAATGGGAAATTTTCCACTAAGCACTTTGCCAAAAAGTAATTATTATGGTTGGCTATATGTCTTGTTTGCTTGTTTTTCCAACACGGTGGAAATTTTCATCTTCCTGGTGGTCACATCCACAGCAGAAACTGGAAAACTCTTGTACCCTTTTAGACAACCTGCTGCTTGAAACATGTAATAATACACAACTAAGGAAGCATTCACAGCATATGCATTTAGAGCTGCAAAAAAACTGGCCAAAAGCAGTCATATAATTAAAGTAAATTTTTTTTTGTATTCTAAGTTTCTGTGCACATGTGTTTTACACAAAATGAAATCAGCTGGTAAGTGCCTGTCCTGTCTTCCCTCCTCCCAGAGGTGCAACTGAGATCTATTGGTATGAATGTAGAATTGAAATCTGGAGACCTATGGTCTGTTCTTCAGTTTATTGCTGATTTACATTGTGACCTTCAGTAAATCACTTCTCTGCTCTTCCTCAGCTGTAAAAGAAGGATGCTTAGAGTTTATAGAACACCTTAAGATCAGTGGGATGAAGGCACTACATATACCCTTACTGTTATTGTTTATTATAGGACAGGAAAATCCATGGGTTTTTTTTCACCTGTAATATTTGGAAATGTGAACTTGAAGTAAATGCATTTCCAGTTGCAAGCCACTTTGTTTGCAGCAAATGTAGCTGTCCAAGTGGACAGCTGCTTAAAATGTTCTGCTCTTGGTGGCTACCCCCCGAATGTCATCCTTGAGTCCAGTGACAACAATTGGTTTGCTTGGACACCTACTGTCTTTTTCTTCTCCTCCCTGCAGTTTCTGTTTGGGATCCATACAATCCAAAGACAACTCTCTGTTTTTCCTCTGTTTAGCAATTTGTCATGCACCAATGCATTAATTACAGAAACAATGGACAGAAAGATTAGATTGATTGTATCGTGGCGAGAAATGCAGGGTGGAGAATACTGACGCTGTTTCTGCAGCAACAGTAGAAGAGAGGCTGGAGAGCTGATCCAGCAGCAAGATAGAGACATAGCAGAAGGGAGAAGATAACAAGGCCTCAGTCCTGCTACTTGGTCCTTGTAGTAAGATGGACCACTGTGTGCAAGCAAACCCCCCTGGATATCAGTGGGGTTTGACTCAACTGCATTGGGCCACCCACATACACGCATACTGGAGAGGGGGGCTGCCAGCAGTGAATAGAGGTGATGATATATGATATATGGGGTTGACAGTGCTAAAGGCAATCATGATGTGGGCAGCAATTCTGCTCAATTATTGCTCTCTGCCTTGCAACCGGGAAGATTCATTCCCTGAAAAAGGGGACCCCTAATGCAAGAGCTAATCATCCAGTAAATACACTCTTGAATGAGTGTTTGTACACCTAAAGAAAAGGAGAGCAGCAATTAGCCCCACACACTCCAGAGCACTTTGTCCTGTGCACCAAAACCTTCCTTCTTTCTCCCGGTAAAATCTCTTTGCCAGAATTTCCCCTCAGATAAGGACAATACTCTTTATTCATAAAAACCGCCAGGCCTCTGATTTCTGCTTACCCGCCAGGCCTCTGATTTCTGCTTACCCTGCAGACCCTGATCTGAGATTAATGTAGACTGTAAGATTCCTTTCAAAGAGCTGGCTTCCCATTTGAAGAAATTATGCCCCCTTATCATTGATCCAGACCAGATTGGTTTTATTAAAAACAGAAGTTCCTCCCACGGCATGTGGCGATTATTTAGCACTATGCATTTTTCCTGTAAATACCATGAAGAGCTGTTAGCCCTCAGTCTGCACATGAAAAATGCTGGAGATCCTGCAAAATATAATAAAAAGGCCATTTTTAATGTAATATCTTGAAGTCCTTCAAGTTTGAGAAGCTTTTTATGTAATGGTTAAAAGAAAACCTATACGATCTCTCTTCTTCCTCCATGTATACTAACATTTATTCGCATTACAGTAGCATCTGGCAGTCCCAACTGACTTCAGCACCCCAGTGAGCTAGACACGGCACACACATAATAAGAGACAGTCCTGGGCTCAAAGAATGTAAGAGAAAATCCTTGCTCAGTGAAGCTAATGGCAAAACTCCTATAAACCGGTGGGGCCGGGATTCAAACTTACAGCCAAATTAGTCAAGACAGACAAAGGGTGGACAGGAGAAAGAGAGACCTGCAGAGATCTGAATCTGAGACCTGCACTGAATCATCTATATCAAAACATAGCTGTAACAGAAGAGCAACCATTCCTCAGTAGAAGAACAACCTTTCAAGTATCCTGTCTCTGGCAGGGGCAGTAATGAAAGCATAGGAAAGCATAGGAAAAAAGCAACTATGAAGAGATCTTTCCTTGGCACATCCTTTCAGTTTCTGTACTGAGATTTGATAAGGTTTGAAAACCCCCAGGTCATTCAGACCATGATGTTTAAAGGATACCTTCTCTGCGTGAGTCTAAACCCTCTCTGGACCCATAATACACCTCTGGTCTCGGCACCTTCCGTAGGGGAACTTCCGCACCTCCGCTGTGAAGCTGAGCTTAAACGTGCACGAGGTCACACGGGCATTGGTGAACTAGGTTGGAACCGAACTTCCTGCATTGTAGGAATAATTCTTTCCCTTCACCACAAAGGCATCCTTTCTTTCATCTCCGTTTCCAAAGCAATACTGGCAAATAAGATCCAGCTCTGTTACATCCTTTTAATGGTAGAACCTCTTGACTGGCTTAAAAGATGCAATGATTTCAATTTCCCAGCACATCTCACACCAACAGTTGTTTACAGGTGGGGCTGGGCGTGCAGGGATTAACCATGTTGTTCCAGGTAATTTAAAAATAATCTTACTAAACTATTTGCCTCTACACTGTTTGACAATAGCATTATCTCCTTTCCATCCTTCCAAATGCCTAATGAGTTTAATTTCATGGAGTACTGTCTCATTATGGAGCAGACTATCACAGAGCGCAACATTTTCTTTCCTCCTGCACACATT
The DNA here is from genome assembly GCF_965638725.1 of Aptenodytes patagonicus. Lineage (NCBI taxonomy): Eukaryota > Metazoa > Chordata > Aves > Sphenisciformes > Spheniscidae > Aptenodytes > Aptenodytes patagonicus. Next base: position 58,591,927 of record NC_134955.1, on the reverse strand, counting down.
TCTGCTCTTATACTATCCCATGCCACTGTTATTACTTGATTACAGCAACATGTGTAGGCTCCATTGTGCTAGAAACTGTACAAACGAATGGGAAAAGATGGGTATGGGTGAGCAGGGGAAGCCAAATATGAAGCAACAGATTCACACAGCAGGCTGGTGATAGGGTCAGGAGTCATTCCAGTATCTCTGAGTTACAACCCAGTATTTTGTCCACGAGATCCTATTTCACTTTGTGTTGGTCTTCTCTGCTTTTCTTAGTCCTTCACTGAGTGGACAGAGTGAAAGGGCTGCACTCTTCTTGAGATGGAGACACCATTTTGTCTAGCTAGTGTTGTTATCCAACGTGATCCAGCTGGGTTAAATTAATCTCAGAGTATTTCTTGTTCCCATTCCCTCAAGCACAATGCCTATTTTGTAAATTGAGATCAGGCTTTACCAAGGACTGAAGCTGCCTCTTTGAAGCCCAGGGAGAAGAGATTAGGTATCAGGTTTGATATTTTGGGATTACGGTGTCTTCTGCCCTCCATGAAATTATTTCCATTACATATTTATATATAACACATAATTTGAGGTCATTTGATCAGACCTAGAAAGATGGGCCAACCTTCTCCATGATCAGCTGTTTGATATGAATATTCTTAAAATCTATGTCTTGCCAGCTGTCAAGTAACTATATTTCCTTTAAACTATCCAGTTCCCTTTTTATTTGCATTATTAAAATGCCTTCTTCCCTCTTTCTTGCAGCAAGCCAAGGGCCCAAGCATGGAGACTTTTCCACTGCAGGAAAAGGCTGTTATGACAGAGTAGGCATTGTTTTACCACGCCACACATAAAATCATATTATTTCACATGCCAGTTTGAAACAGATCTTCTACAGATTTATGGCAGAGATGGGCTGATGTCACATAGAGCACTTGGTACTATGTTTTTTAGTAGGCTGGGTTTGCTGATATTTCCATTGAATGACCTCTCCTATTTAGCCGTATGACACTTAATAATTGCACTGCTTGAAATAATGTCAGAAGATTCTGTTAATGGTAGAGCAGTCCACACTGCAAGTTTGAGACAGCTCATTTGCTCACAATCCCTGCAGCACACTTCCATCCAGACATTGCCCATTATGTATAATCATCTGGGGGTAAAGCAGGCTCAGTGCAATATTTGGGATAGCGTAATGAGAAGTGAGATTCATATGGATACAGTGCTAAAAATTCTCATGTACTTGGACTGAATATGGAAAACTGGCCAGCATCAGAGGAGACCTATAACCAGTATCTTGCAGTTGGCTACCATTTATTACTTACACAGAGAGGGAAGCTGTAGTTTAAACCTTGGTTCTGTGCTCTTTAATACCAGATCTGTGCACAACTGGATCATCCTCTATACAAAACGCGATCCGGCTCAGGTATGAGAACTTGACAGTATTTATGTCAAATTAATCAGAGCATACAGCATAGTGTTTATCCTGGCCTGGTGACGGCTGCAGGAAGACAGATGATAGCTGATCCAGCATAAAATTACGCTTTTGAAATATATCAAACAAGTGTGAATTGGCCAAATGAGTTTGTACTAGTTCTGCATTTTGCCTCAAGTGGCAATAGCATTTTTGATCTATTAAGTATGTCCCTAAAACTGTTTTTGCCATCTTCCCAACTGCAGTTTACAAAGAAATAGACTTTTCCATTTGTAACTTGCAGAAGTGGAACTTTGCACAAAAAAATATACATTTGTTGCCTTGTAATTAAGTGTAAACCCCAAAATAATCTCAACTGAGCAAAATAAAAAAAAAGGTAATTATTTTTATTTAAGCAATTACAGTTTCCTCCTATATTTACCTACTAGATGCTAGTGAAAAAAAATGATGGGAGAAACAATCGTACCTACCACATTCACGTTAATAAAATAAGTTCTTCTATAAGTAATGGAACAAATTCAGTCTGTCTTTCAAGATATAGGAAGATAAAAATCTTTTTTCCCCTAAACTTTCCCTTGCTTGGCACACTGTAATAGGTTCTTCCCCAACCGTTCCCCTTTATTTTATCCCTGTTGAGCAAAAAACATCACAAGCTGTGGTTGATCAGCCAGTTGGCCATTGCCAAAAAGAGTGGACAATGCACCATTTTTGTCTCTTTTTTCTTCACTGGAGGCATCAGTTTTGTTTTCCTCTACCTACTGATTTTCATGAATACATGGGAACGTAAGCATTTTTATGATTTTGCATGAGATTGAAATTGGTCAACGGATTTATTCAGGGAAAAAGCTATTCAAGGGTGGGGACAGCCAGCCAGCCCACCCACATAATCACAGCAGTCGTCTTTCTTCAAGGAAACAAGACTGAAAAAAAGGAAAGTTGTTACAGTGGCTAGCATAATAACCTAAGTTATGAGTGGAATGAGTTAAATTAACAACTTCTGTGACCCTGCAAAAGATTCACAAAGGTACTTAGCAAGGTATTTTTCACCTAACTTTTGGTGTCAGGTTCCAGGAGTCAAATTCACAAACCTGCACTATACAGCTCGTGAAAAGACTCAGGTGCCTCAGGACTGGACTTCACAATCACTTACACACTAAGGTGTCTAACTAGAAATGTAACTGAGATATTTGATTTAGAAGTGCAGCCACTGTAGTCTCTTCCTACTCGGTCAGGGGAAAGACAGGTACCGGTGTAAAAGGCAATTTACCTTGCAGTTAATCAAAAGTTGAATTTCCCTATAGAATCATAGAATCATAGAATCATAGAATCATTGAGGTTGGAAAAGACCTCTAAGATCATCGAGTCCAACCGTCAACCCAACACCACCATGCCCACTAAACCATGTCCCTAAGCGCCTCATCTACACGTCTTTTAAAAACCTCCAGGGATGGGGACTCCACCACTTCCCTGGGCAGCCTGTTCCAATGTTTCACCACTCTTTCAGTAAATAAATTTTTCCTTACATCCAATCTAAACCTCCCCTGCTGCAACTTGAGGCCATTTCCTCTCGTCCTATCGCTTGTTACTTCGGAGAAAAGACCAACACCCACCTCGCTACAACCTCCTTTCAGGTAGTTGTAGAGAGCGATGAGGTCTCCCCTCAGCCTCCTTTTCTCCAGGCTAAACAACCCCAGTTCCCTCAGCCGCTCCTCATAAGACTTGTTCTCCAGACCCCTCACCAGCCTCGTTGCCCTTCTCTGGACACGCTCCAGCACCTCGACGTCCTTCTTGTAGTGAGGGGCCCAAAACTGAACACAGTATTCGAGGTGCGGCCTCACCAGTGCCGAGTACAGGGGCACAATCACTTCCCTACTCCTGCTGGCCACACGATTTCTGATACAGGCCAGGATGCCATTGGCCTTCTTGGCCGCCTGGGCACACTGCCGGCTCATGTTCAGCCGGCTGTCGACCAACACCCCCAGGTCCTTCTCTGCTGGGCAGCTTTCCAGCCACTCTGCCCCAAGCCTGTAGCGCTGCATGGGGTTGTTGTGGCCGAGGTGCAGGACCCGGCACTTGGCCTTGTTGAATCTCATACAGTTGGCCTCGGCCCATCAATCCAGCCTGTCCAGGTCTCTCTGCAGAGCCTTCCTACCCTCGAGCAGATCAACACTCCCGCCCAACTTGGTGTCATCTGCAACTTACTGAGGGTGCACTCGATCCCCTCATCCAGATCATCGATAAAGATATTGAACAAGACCGGCCCCAGTACTGAGCCCTGGGGAACACCGCTCGTGACCGGCCGCCAACTGGATGTAACTCCATTCACCACAACTCTCTGGGCCTCGCTGTCCAGCCAGTTTTTTACCCAGCGCAGAGTACCCCTGTCTAAGCCGTGAGCTGCCAGCTTCTCGAGAAGAATGCTGTGGGAGACGGTGTCAAAGGCCTTGCTGAAGTCCAGGTAGACCACATCCACAGCCTTTCCCTCATCAAGACATGCCTCATGAAGACAGCCAGCTTTCTTCATCAGTTATGTAAGAAATCTAGAGTGACTTTGCTTCCGACATTCAGTTAATTGCTTAAATAAAATAGGATGGAGCCAGACCTGAATGGGGCAAGAGAAAATAGCCAACAAAATAGATTCACAAAGGAAAATGTGGTGGCAGATCATCTGAAATCCCATCTATCGCCTCAATTTTGCTGCCCACCTTGTAAGTCCCCCCCCTCCATGAGGCTGGGATTCACGGAGCAGTGCTCATTCTGCCCTTCCCCTCTTTATGAATGACAGATTTGCTGTCATCTTTTCAAACTGATTTGAGAGTGGTGATAGCTTAAAGGGGTTAGAGTAATTGGTGGTGAGCAACGGAGTCTAGAGCATTTGTGTCGTGAGGAAATTCAGCCTCAAACCTCCCATCTGAATGGCAAGTTTCCTGACCAAAAAGCACCCCTTCATGAAGCCCTCTTGACAAAACCTTTCCAATGTGGTGTGTGAGGCATATTCACATAACAACATTGGAGCCCTGCAGTCTCAGTTAAAAGGTGATCCTTAAGGAATTGAACTGGGTTGAGATTTTACATATGCCTGACATAATACTTCCTCTGAGTCTTATAATATAATCTGATATGAGAGAAAAAAAGATAAAATATTAACACTCTCTCCTATTGCCATTCTTTAAAGTGACTTAAAACTTTCCCTTGATTAATCCCATTTTTAAGGCTTCTAGGGTTGGGAAAGTAAGGGGGGAGGACGAAATGTAAGGTGGGACTATGGAAGTAAACCTTTGGGTTATTTCCTTATTTGATCTTTTCCAGATTTATCTTTCGATTTGCAGGGATGCACGACACTGATTAGACTCACTCGTCATTTGCCCTCATGAAAAATGTACTTAAGAAGCAGAGTTATAGCAGAGCTGCACGTATTGGGGAAGGCAGAAGATTATATACATAAAGATGTTTGGAGGTAGGGCATTAGGCTGAGCTTTACCTTCTTCAACAGTGATTCAGAGATACAAAAAAACAATGATACACTGTTCATAAGACCTATTTATCTTTTCCACATAATTATTTTTTTTTCTCTTTCAATGAGAATTAAGAGTGCTCTTTCTTTTTTGTCTTCTGCTCCTGTCAGTTTGAGTTGTTGAAAGGTGCCAGATTGACTGTGCTGGAGATTAAAATCCTTTAATTACCCACCAAACAGGTTATGTGCGGACAACAGAAATGTAAGCTTCCTCATGCCACCCTGCCAGTGCGTGCAACCAAGCTCCCGAGGCCTGGGAGAGTGTCTGCCAGTCTTGCCGAGTGAAAGAAAAGCACAAGACCAGATCTGCACCTAGTGAAAACTGATATTGTTCCAAAAACCTGCGCAGCTTTAAGCTCTGTATCTTTGATTTGATCTAGATATTTGGGGGAAGAAATAATCAGTGGAAATTAGCTCTCTGTAAAAATGATTGGTTATTTCCAAGTAGAAAACTGACTGATACCATTTAAATGTATTAGGTTACAGACAGTCTTACCGTATTTGCTTAAATATTAATGCAGCATGTCTAACATTTGAATTTGAAGTACCTTCCATCTTTTTATCAGTCTCTGTAAAATAGTACTTCCTTAAATTCTTCTTATATATATTCCCACTTTACTTAAACCTAAATCCTCTAGTTCTGGTCTCTTCAACAAACTCAAATAGATCATCAAGCTTAATTTTATAATAATCTTCAGCTAGTTTAAATACCTCAGTCATGTCACCTCTTAATCATCTTTATTATTCTTCCAAGGCTAAGTACTTCCAAGACTCTCCTCATATGTAAACTCTTCCATTCTATTTATCAACTCAGTTTCTCTGCACTCTGCTGTCCTGGTTTCTATTTTCCTTTATATACATTGACCTTATCTAAACAGCATGGGCCAAATTCTAATCTCAGTCATGACACTGTAAATCCGGAGTAACTGACTTCAGTGACTCTGGTTTTGATTTGATGTCAACGGATTTACTTCAGATTTACTCTGCTATAACTAAGCTCACAATCTAGCATTATGGTGTTTAAAACTCGAATCTCAAAATACCCTTGTGTTTTTGTTATGCACTCTCTTTTGAGTCCAATTAGCATTCTCTTGGTCCCCTTTTAAAAAAAAATCATACGGGAAAGTTAAGTGGAGGTGCCATTTTTACCTCTTTTCTGCCTTATTTGATGCTTATTCAGTTCTTGAAGTCTCTGCTGGTAAATGACCACCTGAAGTGATGTGAATAACTTATGTGGAAGTTAATGTCTTTTCATGTGTTGTGAAGGTTTCATTCCAAGTTTGCAGAATAAACTCCTGGGAATGAACGACTATCACAAATTCCAATACCTCCTCTTTTACCTACACAGATTTTCTGGGACTTGCTTCCTGACATGTAGATATATATCAGCCCACTGTCTCCCAGACTGGCCCAAACTTGAGAAAGCAATCCAGGACAGATTTGTTATCATATGATGTTCAGATATTATACTGGTAAATGGGTTTAGGAACTAGAGACTAGAATAGACTGACAAGAAATCTAATTTTTGAAGGCTACAGGTGTGCCAGGACTTTCTTCTCTTTCCTTCATGCTCTGCTTTTCCTAATTTGTGATTTGGGTTTAATGTAAAAATGAAGAACCTGTTTTTAGTCCATCCTCTTTTAACAACCATATCTACTATGCAAATCATCATAACCTCCATGGAGGGGTGATGCGTCTCTAACATGTTTATATGATCATTTTTTGAACGGCGAAAGGAATTTACAGGAAATTGAAATGATGACATATAGCAAGTTTTCACCAAAACAGATTCTCAGCTGAAAGAACAGAACAGCAAATCTTGGTTATGCAAGAAGATTTGTTCCTAGCATTTTCTGGAGGTTTTAAGAAGAAATAATTTTTTTAATATTATCCACTCTTTCAGTGTTGTCTTCCCATCTATTTGATGGTACCAGCCTGTTGAAGGAACTCCTTGTTAGGTTTGGCAGTCCTGCTCTTTACTCTCTCCTGAGTTCCTCCTATCCAGTAGGAAGCTAAGAATTTGCTTCATCTCAGTTTGTGCCCCAAAGGTAAGCAGAGTATTTCATTCATAGAGCTGTGTGCTGGGATAGAGTATAACCTCTGGAAGAAGAATAAAACCAATAACTCTGCTTATACCAGCATTACAGGATTCCCCATATGCCTGGAGTTTGCTAAGAGAGACACAGAGCTTGTAAGGGTCCTGAGAAAGCTCATGCTTTAGATACATGGTTACTTTACAAATGGCAGAAATGCGTTCAAGCATTTCTTCCTGCATTCTCTCCAGATCATTTAGTATTGCCCCTCTCAGGAGCTTACCTCTCGTGGTACAGGGCTGGCAGAATAAACTACAGAAAAGGCCTCACTGACCTGAAGGTGAAAGCAACCGTGCTAACCTGCACAGAAGCAGCCTGAGCCAAACTCACTGATTTGGGTGGTGACAAATCTGTGTGATGGTCTGTTCCACCAAGGAAATGGTGGGGGCAGTCACCAGCAGCTGATGAGTGTGGTTGCACTGCTGGGCTTGAGACTGCCCATAAGAAAACAGGTCCTGCTGCTGCCTTCCGTAGAAACCTGCTTTAACCACTGAAACCCTGCTCTATGCTCCTAAGAAATCAGGCCTTTACAGGTATGGCTGACTTTACGTCTATATATTCTTTCACCTCAGAGAGCCACAAAGTGTTTTACATACTAAAGGGAATCGCTTTGCCAATCCACTGCTAAAGACAAACATGGCAACTCGTTAACAATGCACAGCGATACAGCACAACACCTGCTGTCTTCAAATGAAAACAAAATCCTAGATCCAACTGAAGCTTCAGGGAGTTATTTTTTTAAGTAGGGAGAATGCAATTACTCAAACTTCATCACTGTTCTACCCAACGATTTTTAATTACCTTACTTTTATATCTCTTGTGCAACTGCTCCCCTCTAGGATCATTGCCTCTCCTTTTCCGCTGACTAGGAGGGCAAACTGCTGAATGTATGACCGGTTCTGCAGGCCCCTTTCAGCTGGATCTGAGCAGGTCATTATCTCAACGTGTCCATCCTCCGACCACCTCTGTGAAGATGGGAAATGGTATTGCCCCTGTGTTACAGCTGGGAAACTTGAATGTTAAATGACTCATCAAAAGTTACACAGGAAGAGTAGAGCAGAGCATGCACTCTGTTTCATTTCTTGAAATCTACAGCAGTGCCGCTAACCCTCATTCATCCTTTCTCTCTGAATCACTAAAACAGCTTCTGTTACAGTTTTCTCTGAAGTCAGTTAAGTGTATACCTTCTATACTCATGCACATTATAAAATCTGAGGCCTCAGCCTGAAGTTGTGATATACTTAGATAACCAGATATAATTAGTTATTTCTTTAAGAACCTATAATTAAGAATACAAAATTTAACATGAGAGAAAATCTGATTCTGTCTTTATAATAGTTTTACACTTTTTTTTCATCTAGCACGTTCAGCCATTGCCCTTGATTTATGCCCCAGTACATGGAAGAGGAATGTGTACCATTTATTTCTATAGACAAGTTTCCTTGCTTGTGTAGCTGTAGACTGAGGATGCTGAGGCCCCTGAACCCAGAGCATGTTTCTGTTTTTCAGAAGTCTGGTAACATTTGTGCACTGATTAACATATAATCTGCTCTACCCTCCATGTGGATGTTTTCTGAGCTGCCCTTTATTTGACCTTTTTCTTTATCGAGATGCTGATTATATCTGTTGTTCTGTAGAAAAAGTAGACATTCGTCACTATACTGCATGAAGTTTTCTCCGTACAGACTGACCTCATCAGAGCTTTGTTCCTCCTGTACATAGGTATTTATTTGCAGTCTTAAAAAAAATGAAAGAGAAACTGAGAAACTCAGTCCGTGTACCCTCAAAATATATTAAGAAGGAAAGTTACTTAAAGAAAATGACTGTGATGTGCTCATCAAAAAACCCAGAGAAATACTGTGGCGTTTATTTAGCAGGAATACTGTGCAAAAACATCTAAAACATTTCTCCAAGTCATTACATATGATAAAGAGGACTTAGTTCTGAGCAGACTGAACTATAGAGTATGTATTTGTTTCACCAAGTACAATAGCAATTAAAGTGCAAAGGAGCACATTAGTAAGGGGATATCCTTTGGATATACTTACCTAGCAGTTCATATGGAAAGATGTTTGAAAGGTCAGGGACGCCCATAGGTCTTGCATGAGTCTGACCAGCTGTGCCTCAACTTCTCAGCTGTTAGATGGGATCAGCAGTTCTGAGAAGATGCTGGGAGGTTAACGCGTCAAAGCAAGAGACTGAAGCACTGGAGTGGGGGATCGTGCACGTACCTAAGATAGATATCTAGAAAGATAAATCTTCAGTGTGGCCACAGTTTTTCACAGGGCAATTCAGAAAGCCCAATCATGGAACAAAAGCACATTAAATCTTCTCTGTCTGGGTTGTCATCAGTTACTGTGAGAACATTTCCCTGTGGCTATATCACTTCCAGGATTTTCCCTTCCATCAGGCCCATATCCCAGCTCCTGTAACTAAAGTTACGTTTGGGAGAACCTTTGAGGGCCTCAGAGATATTGATGCGCCTTGGATTTGCAGTCCCATGACTTGCAGAAGATGTGGATGAAAGCCTAACAATGTATATAGTAATAGTTATTGTAATAGCACAGCATGTAAGTTTTCAATTAAATGTTCTTTTCTACTGTGTGTCATCCAAGACGGGCTGTATTGCAGGACTTATGATCAGAGGAGGATGAGAAGAATACAGAATTACCAAAACAACTCTGCTGGCCAGCAAAGAGAATGACTACCCAGGGGGAAGAGGGGTGGAGTGAAGGGAAGGGAGAGGGGAAGAAGGGTGAACAGAGGTTCTGCAATGGTAGTATGCTGACAGAACCCTCCATTGGCAGCCAAATATAACAAAAAATTTTGTGACCTTCAGTCACTTGTGTAAAGAGAAGCACATGAACAGAGTGACAGAAGCTTAGGCCTAAGGTTCTCAGGTCCCTGTCCATTATCAAGCAATGGACATCACATTCTTCCTTGGTATTGTTTGTAATAAAGTCTTATCCCATGTTGTTTACATCTGATGCCTTTTCAATACAGACCATTCTTTTAGTCTTAAAACATCCCCTTATTTTATGTTCTTTTGTTATGTGATGAGTGGAGACATGTAATACAAACTTTTCATTTCATCCATCTTTATAGCTGTATTCAGTAACCGAGCTTGATTATTAAATTTGAGCCTTATTCTGCATCAATCTACTCCTGTGCTATGTTCTCAGGCCAAGTCGTCTAAGCAGACCATAAACCAGATGTGATTCTTAACTTTTTCAGGACTTAATTTTGCCACTTGGTTTGGATCACAGAGAAGTTTTCAGCCTGCAGTCTTTGATGCCTTATGTTTGCGTTCATAAAAATTATATAGAAAGTTATAAAAGAGTGATAAGGCCTTCCAGTTTTACCACCAAATGGAAAAGTTGTCCACACAAAGAATTTATAACCATCTTGTAGCAATTTCTAGGATCTAAAATCATTTTAGCTGATTATGCATTAGAGATGTTGAAAAGAATGTAAACCTACCAGTTTCTATGCAAGAATCATGAGAACGAACTCTTTTTCCTGCTTTTATATACCAAAGGCCTCTCTTCAAACCCCACTTACATGCTGAGATACATTGACTTCAATAGGACAACTTACGTGAGTAAGGAAGATCTGGATGAATGAGGGCTTCAGGCGTGGGATCTAAGATCAAGAAGCATGAAAGCCTTTTAGTTAATTCACTTCAGCATCACTAATACTGAGTGACTGAAAAACTTCAGTTATGATTAATGACATTGGGATTTTTTTTCAAAAGATAAAGTCAGGATTCTTTGTAAGTCTTTTTGCCTGTTTTTAAAATGTGATAGTTACATCTAAAACATCTTTAAAAAATATTAGTTATGTAAAAAAGCATGCCTATTCAAAAACTAAAAAATGGCGAAAGAGAGAAAGCTTTCTAGTCATTGAACGTTATATAGGAAGCTTCCTTTTGGAAATGGGTGTCTTTAGAACGGTGAATGCTTCCAACAGTCTTTTGTGTATGAGAATTTTGTGACAAGCCAACAATTTTGTTATATTTTATCCTATAAGGATTAGCAAAAATGTAGTTTGTAGAAAAATGCAACGATTTTAAAAGGAAAACTTAGAAACATTCTTACGGTCAAGGATTAGAGCGACAAATAGCCTTATGTTAGGCATCTGCACCATCCCCCTGTCTTTCACTAATATGCTTTTGGTAGACAATGTCATTTTTGTCTCAACCATTTACCCCCCCCAAATGTGAACGTAAGTTAAGAAACATTGGTGCACAGAAGGAAAAATTACACTAACCTCTACATTTGATATGATAGTGCTTTCACTTGGCAGGTTCCATACAGTTTACTCGTAGTAATAAACTCTTTGCACAATAAGTGTTGTTGCAACACCCTGCTATTAACAGTGCTATTTCATGCACTTAATGATAGCTAAGCAATGGAAATAATAAGGCAATTTACAAATACTAAAACAAAAAGAAGTTGTATTTCCTCGCATATGTAGGGTATGTTCTGATCCATTTATGCTTCTGCTGAGTTCTGCTGAAGCATGAAAAAGGTTGTAAATCATGTTTGACATACATCCCATGGGTCAGCCACCACTCTTCTAAGATAGCTGAATGGAATGGGAATAACCACTTTTGGAGGCAGAATATGAAAAAGGAACTGTGATGTACTGCATAAGGCAGAAAACCATCACTTAAAAATGATCAGCAGCTTAAACTCAGGTGCTTGCACTCCTTTTTTCAATCGAGGCGAGAAAACGGTAGAACAGAATGGCAAAATGGCAATCTTCCATGAACTTTAACATTGTCATGGGATGGGCCCCGACAGGGTCAGAGACTGCTTCAGGAGTGCAGGGAAGGTGTCAGGGTATTCACTGGAATGATGATCTGAGAGAGAGGCAGCTGGTCCCATCAGTTCTTATTTTTGAGGGCCAAACAACATCTTCTTCCACCATTTAAAATTCAGGGCCCTCTCCTGACTCACAGCATGACAGTACAGATATTTTATATATTCATGTGAACATAAGTCCTTTGAGGAAGTATTGTAGGAAGGGTGAGATACAGCTGCTAATCAATTCTATTTATGTTGCATGCACTATGTGAAATTACTAATGCAGACCCAGTTCTGCCCCTAATGAAGATGATGGCAAACTCATTCCCAGTCCAGCGGGACTAGGATCAAGCCATGACAGTGTTTGGTATGCCACCTTCTCAACCCCAGAAGCATATGACGAAGATGCTCTCATGTACCCAGGCAGAAATGTTATGACATTCGGTGCATCTGCAAATGGAATGGCTGTGTTTGCACCTGCTCTTTTGTCTAGGCTGCCTTTTCCTATTTCAATCAAGTTCCACCCATGTCCTCTCTTTTCTCTGGCTCTTAGACATTTGCTGTAACCAAGAGAAAAGAGCAGCCTGACACTTCTTAAGCAGGGATGTAAGTCACTATTTGTTGAAGTGGCCAAAAGTGATGACAGCGAAGAAAGGCAACTCCCGCTGCTTGCAAAACTCATCCACCCTCTCCTGCTGGCCTGACCGGCGCTGCCCATGCCGGGAGCAAGTAACACAAGTTCCTGTGAGATGCAGCATCTATCCCATGTTGCCTTCATGTACTGCTGCCCCTCAAACACTAGTATCAGGTTACAGAAAATAACAGATACTTATATGCATGCATGCTTGCACATACGTGTATGTGTAACCGTGTATATGTATATTAATGCATTAACTCATTTGTAGATGAAGGGTAATCAGCAATGTCATGACGTCATGGGGGCCTGTAATTGCACATCAATCTGGACTCTGTGCCTTGATCTGCAGGCTCACATTACTGGCAATAACATTTCTGGTGTAATCATGCATATACTTCGTATTCCTCTGGCCAGGATGAAGCTGTAGGAGCTAATGTATTCTGAGTCAGACCAACTGCCGCTCATGAAGGGAAAAAAAGACTTGCTTGAGTAACCGTAATAATTGGAAAATTATTTTGATAGCCTGAAACAATCTAATATATTACAGAATTTTATTAAAATAATATCAAATCAAATTAACTGCTATTCCATAATGAATTAGGTAACAAGGTAGGCAGATATTAATCGGCCTTGGCTCCCAGGCAGGGGAGCCAGGAATTTATTAGCTCTTGCGGCTTGTGTGAGGGTGAAGGCAGAAATCAGTATCACAGGCTGCAAGGGAAGCCCCTGAGACAGCTGAGCTTTTACTTTTTTCTCACTTTCACTTTATAATCCATCATTAAACACTTGTATTTCTTTTATGTGGGGTCTTATGAAATTTTTAATTTTTTAATTGCTTTGTGATTTAATAATGAGGATTTTTTGTGCACGTGTGTGTGTGCATAGTATGTGTAACTCAGCTGCCAATATTAGAATTAACTCACCTTTGTCCACCTATAGCTAACCTTTATGAAAGAAAGAAGTCATTTTATGACTTGTCTAATTACCAGCAGAAAGATTGCCAAGTTCATGGGCATTGTGGCATCAACAACTGGGTTTAACCAGCTACCAGACGTGTCCTGTCCTGTCCTGTCCTGTCCTATCTTACCTTACCCTGTCCTATCTGAAAGGGGGAGTGGGGGAACAGTGGGCACAAAGCATGGAAGAAGGGGCAAAATAGGGTGTGGTGTCCTCCAGTGAGATCTTAGTGGTAGGTACACTAGATACTTAGGAAATGATGAGGGTATGCCTTGTTCATTCTTTTTTGTTGGCATCGAAATTTGCTATGATCAGCACTAACTTTATTTCATGCTGTTTTGTGCAGTCTGCTGCTAATTCCTGGCTGGGTGATGGTCCTAGCAGCCACATGAGTAGCAGAGGGCTGGAATCTGACTTTCTGTGCTAGGTTTCTGTTTGTACAGAGAGATAGATCCCCCTTAGTCTGAACTGTGACAGCTGAGGTTACAAATCACGCCAGTACTAGCAAGAAGGAAGACACTTATTTGGTTCAAAAAATCTCATGAGAAAAACAACTTTTGGAGCTGGAGCTTATTGAGCCATGACAATAAGAGAACCTGGAGTGGTGCGTTCTTGGGAGGGTGGCTGTTTTGGGTGGTTGATGGGATAACAGCAATGGATATAACAGAGATAGCAGCGGCAGGTAAACTGAGCAAGAGAAAACTGTCAGTAAAATCAGACCTCCGTTTGGAAGTTTGGAATAAGCTGATTTGAAGTCCCAGATTTGGAAAATAGGTGAGGAAATTAAGATGAGAGGAGACAAGCATCTCTCTGAAATATCGTCTGGATATTGGGACAAAAGCTGGAAGACCATATCTGTCTCTGTGTTCTGTCCTGGAGAGAACTGAGACTTGTTCTGGGGACCTCTCAGCCAAAAGGAGGATATGAAGCTGGTGTTGCACTTCCACTCAACATTTTAAAAAATGTCTCTAGTTTTGGTTTTCATATATTTAAAGGCAAAAAGTGACCAGGGCTGCTTGCTGCCTCCCAAAGTTCTGCCTCTGAGCAGGGCCAGCTGGAGTCACTTTTGTGGTCCTGCTTGGGAGGAGGAGGAGAGAGTGACACTGGTGTTATTCCAGTGTCCCACCCCATCTTGCTTTCTGCAGTTTTTCTCATAATTCTGTTCTGTGATGACTTTGCTTCATAAACAATAGGCGTTCCCAACACTGATATTTTCTGTTCCCTTCTTGGTTTGTGTCTGTGGAAAGGAAAACAAAACAGAGAAGGTCAAAAGAACAGAAGCCACCAGCACCCTTTCCAGATACAGCACAGACTTGATTGTGCAGTGCCTAATGGGATACATGAGACCAGTGAAATCTGTATTGCAGAGCAGCACCAGACTTATCCATTACACCTCTCCCAGGCACACTGCCCAGGCACTGGTCAGATGCCTTCAGTTGTTGTATTATTGCTGTCACACTTTCCCCTTGATTATCTCCTGCCTTCTTTTCCCTCACTTGGCATTTTCATTTGGACATGGAATTTCCTGAGCATTCCAGGAAAAGTCAGGGGGACACCAAGGAGAAGTAATGGAAGTACCTGTCCTTCTGGCAGGAGCTGGGCAATAGAAGGTAACTTCATTGTCTACATGCCAGCCATTTAACCATTCGACATGTCTATTAGCAGAACATATTGCAGTTCAAGTACTTACCTTAGGGATAACTTAGATCCTTTTTCAGTCAAAACTTATGTTTGTTCTTGCTTAAAGAATATAACGACGGGCAGGAGGGTGCCTGGATGAGGTCAAAGTAAAACATGTCCAGTTTGGGAAACACTCACTGATGGATGAAAGTGTGTATATCTGCTGCATCTGCAGTCTTTCAATAGAGAAGGGAAAGAAAGGATAACACGTTCCTTAGAAAGCTGCATTTTTCTGGGGTTAGTGAAATCACTGCATACTCAGTTCAGGCCTTTGAACAAAAAGCCCAGCTATTACCCCAGATGAGAAATCCAGTTTTTGTCCTGATACATGTAGGCAGAGGGTCTCACTCCAACAACTGTTCTTGTTCAAATATAAAAGCAGTTCTAAAGAAAATCACCTCTTGGCATTACAATTGGCCTTGGACTCTCAGCACATAAAACAAGTGGAAGAACGCACGTCTTTGATGACATGGGATGTTCAACATGTGTGGTAGTAATATAATTTATGACAATTCATGCATTCCTGTTGCTGTTTGGCTGCTGGACTTTCACGATTGTCATTTCTGGACATGTCAATCTGCATCTACATAAAGAAGATTGCACAAAGAATAGTTCTCTGGCAGGCTGAGGACACAGTTCCTTAAACATCCCTACCCTGCTACCTGCATCTTACAAGCCATAGCTCTAAGCTGAGAGCCATGAGGTAAGTACCACATGGCTCAGAGAGCAGGGCTGATGGGAGATGCTGGAAGTTGCCCGCACATTGAAGCAATACAGTCCACTGCAGCACTGGGGAGCAGTGCTGGGAAAGCTCCAGCGGGAGCCCCTGGGCTGTCTCCTCCCTCCGTTTGCCCAGCAGCCTCACGCTAGCCCCATTCAGCTCACAGCCACGTAGCAGAAACCTGGAGCCTCAAGAGCCACAGGATGCAAAACTGGCACTTGAAAATTCCCAGTTGTCAGGCAGCTCCCCATATTGTCTTAAAGAAATATCTATATGTATTTCAAAGTATTAACGCTCACACTTTGGAGGTGCAGTAACATGTGGGCCTTTTGTTTTTCATGTTTTGCACATAAATAGATCCAAAATGAAATTAACGATTCCCTGGCTGATAATTACTTTGAAGGGAATGAGATCTGATTTATACAAGCCCACTGGTTAGGGAGATAAATAAGAGACCTTAAATTAAGAATGAAAGGAATAAAGGTCAAATGCATAATGGTTGAAATGCATGTGAGGACAAATTGGCTTTTTGGCTGTATCTTTTTGTAGAAACATTTAGTTTTAAGAGTCATGGTATGGTAGTGTGAAATGGAATATTTTTATTAAATATCATATCATTGACTGAAATGATGCACAAGTGAAAGTAATATGCACTGATTAAAACTAGTTAATGAAGATTTTGTTTTTGCCATCTCCTTCCAAAAGTTAGAGATAATTTGGGTTTGCCTGCTTTGGGAGCTACACAAAGATGAGAAGGTTTGTTTCAGCCTGATGGAGATGAGAGAATAACAGAAGGCTTCTAGCGGATAAGTGATGGAGATTTGGGAGGCATCTGCCTGGGGATCTGAATGTGTTAGCTCTCCCAGGGCCCACAAAACTGAAGTCTGGACTGGGCTCAAATCACATTTCACACAATTCTTTCTATTAATTTGAGGTCTGTGTTTCTAAGCCCTTTGAGCTCTTTTTGGGGTTTAGAGTGAATTTAAGTGCATTAAAGCCACCAAACTCTACCGAAACAAATTATCTTCTTGCCATTTGTATCTCACTCCTAACTTACCTCATCCTGTTTCTCATACAAAGCATCCAAGTCACAAGTGCAACTTCTACAACGAATATTAAAACTCTCTTCAAATACAGCCAGATGGATGACTGAAGGACAAGGTAAAAAAATATTAAACCCATTGATATTGGTGTGAAATCTCACCAGTTCCAAAGTTTCTGAAGCTTCTTCCTCTTGGTTGCTTATTCATTAGCCCATTTGATACAAGTAATTTCAAACTTGTTCCTATTAAACATAATCAAAAGCCACCATCACAGTTGACAAGTCCTCTATGCAAACTAAGCCACAGAACACTGAGCTGCTGGCATACAGAAAAGCATGAACGCCCTCTCAGTTGTAGACCCCCAGCTGCAATTATTAACTCACATGCAAGTAGGCTTGGTTGCACAAATATCATCCCATCACAGCTGGACTGAGCACATGAGTAAAGCAATCACTAAGGCTGCAGCAGTGGAAAGATCTGACCATGCTTAGTATGAACAGATCTCTCACATCTTGGTGGGTTGCACCTTCTCACGTTAAAAGGCCTCAAATTATCAGTGTGCTTATGTGTTCAAACATTTGAACAGTCAACAGAGCTGGTCAGATATTTAAAGTTAGGGAGTTATTTAGGTGCTTTGGAGGCCCTGGGACCTTCTGCTGTGGAGCATGCCTGTCCTGGGTGTTGTTGCTGTAATGCTGTCAGTGGCCATTTTGTTTGCCTTCTGCAAGCTGCAGGCTTCCATTAAGGTAATTAGTGGAATATAATGTGCTTGACTGATGCATCTCCCTAAAGGGATAGTTCTTTAAAAATTAGAGCCTGAATTCTCACTTACATTGAGGCCATTTTACATCATTCTGGCAAGCGTAAGAGGTCTTTCCAGTGGGTGTAGAAGTAACTTATGGCCCATTTACACAGCCAGATCAGTGTGAAGCGACCTTCATGTAAATGACAACCAGGCCCCAAATTGTTAAGTTACTTTTTTTAAAGATTCAAGTTGGCCGAGTATGCTTTGAGAGGGGAAGTGAAGTGTTTTTCTTCCTTTTTTTTTCATCTCAAATTAGTCAAATGAGGTTGATCGCTTTAAAGGATGGAAGAGTTCACCACGGCTCCAGAAAAACATCAAGTATGAGAGCCTAGATTATGTCAGAAGACATGCAGCAGCCCACGCATTAGACTTGAAATCTGTGCTCGCACCTGCCCCGACTCATTTTTTTTCCCTTTGCATTTATTGAGATGACACAATGTCAACAGAATTCTGCAAACTTTATGACAAAATTGTGACAGATCTGCAATGGCAGAATGACTTATGGAAATGTTGAAGTGGCTTCTCAATCAAGCCTCAGGATAGCTTGTGACTCCATTGTCTTAGAGGTCAGAAGTCAGACTCCACCGAGGAGAGACATCACTTGATTCTGGTCCAATTTCCTGCCATATGCTGGAGGTGGGAGGGGGAATCAAGGATTTTAATTGCTCGATCCCTATGTTTTCTTATCTGCATTCCCCAAGCTAAAAATGCTTTCCATAGCACACTCCGTTGTTTGCAATGTGATCTGATAAGTTTTTAAAATACTTAAGATCTGATTCCTTATGGTCTTGACTATTTTCAAATAATTTACCATTGCCCAGAACAAAATAATGGATTGCCATGGACATAAGCAGGTAGGTAACACTGTGTTGGTAGCATTTCACTCCCAGTTCATATCTGTGGAAATAACTTTACAAAGTATAAAAGAAGGACAGGTCAGACCTGTTGCACACTGTGAATTGGACAGCTTAGATAGGCTATCCAAGCGTGGATGGATGGGCAGAGGCTACTTGCTTGTGGTACCTTGCTTGCCCCAGTAGAGAATGTCTCTTAATTCCCATTGCCTTTGGTAGAATTTCTCTTGCTTTTTCAAATGTACTTTTTAATGTGATTTTCCTAAAGCGGTAAATATGCATTTCATGCAACTATGAATTGAAAAGGGAGAACTGAGAAAGAAACTGCTTCTTTATTACATATATTCTTTAAATTATGTATAAAAATATGGTTGGAGAGCTCCACCCTATTGAGAACACAAACCTACTCTTCACTGAGACTGTCAAGAGGGAGACACTGAGCCCAGTGCTCTGGACTCTGCTTTATGTCTGATTTAAATGCTGGGTTCAGGGTCATGGTCTTACTCTACTGAGCTCTCCATGGACTACAGCGGCCCTCAGGCAGCTCCTCTTGCTGCAACCAGCTGCAGCTGCACCCTTCAGAAAGGCTAAACCTATCTGCCACAGGAGCAAGATTTAGGAGAACTATAGGTGGGGGGAAGGGAACATATGAAGAAGCAGTCTCAATTTCTTTCACAAGCCCTAAATTTCCAAGAGTGCAAGTAATATTACCCTTTGGAGCATGTCTGCAGCTTTCCTTAACAACATTTTGGTCACAGGAGAAATCCTGTCCTGGGCTAACAGGCATTAATTAATTTCTTTTTCTAGAGTATTTTTTTCATTACAGTTACCAAGTCCCTCTCACCTTTTCAGATTTGGATGCACCACTTTTCTAACCTGACTTCCCCAAAAAGCAAAAAGAAAATCCTCTTGTAAGAATGAGAAACTATCAGTCCTCATAACAGTGAAACAGGGATGAGATTCTTGGCAGTGCAACTGTGCTACCGTGAGGGACGGGAACCAGACAAACGGACAGTGGCCAGCAGTTCACACTGTAATAACAGGCTCAGCAACAGAGACAAACCCAGCAAATCAGCCAAATGAAACTCCCTGCTCACCTGCCTGTTCCTGCCGCTGTCTCCTGTACCTCAAACAGGGTATTGCATCTCAGGTACGTTAAATGTGATTCTACAACGAGTGCTGAAGAGCTGAAGTATTTGGAGAGAGAGCTCAAGTTACCTATTTGTGCTGGCAATATTAGGAAATATTCCTTTATTTCCATTCCCAGCAACCTCAGTTCACCAGCAGACTCGGCTACTGAGGTGCAATGAAAGGAAAAACTGTGAGCGTAACACATTTCAGTGACTTTCCTTGAAACAAACCTGTTCACAGTTCACTGAAAGAGCTTAAGGAAACTCGGATGTTTCTGCACAACTTTAGTTTGGCAGACTGGTACCATGACCACTGCTTGTTTATATTTAATGACTATAACATTATGGTACCATTTGTTTATTTAAAGATGAACTTCTGTGCTCAGTCAAACTTTAGACACATTATTTAAACATAAGACAATTTACCAATCATGTATCTGCGGCTATTTTCCTCCATAAATAGTTAATATTTGAAGATAAATATTTGTAAGCATGAAACTTTTTCCTCAACATTCATTTTCTTCTCCTGCTCATTCATACTAAGAGGTCATTGTAAGCCTCTGGTTTTAGTATTTTATTTTGGAATCTCTTTTATTTTCTTTGGGAATGTCCATGACCAAACAACTCAATGGATGGATGACAAGCATTCAGCATGAATCATATAAAAGAAGAGAGAGAAGGACAAGGAGGAAAACAATCACACACGAATTCACAGTCTTCTGAGAAAAGAAAAAAATGAAAGAAACAATCCATTCTTCAGACAGTGTCAGAATGAGAGGCAAATACAGTGCTGAACCATTTTTTAACCCATTAACTGGTCAGGATAAACAAATGAGATTTACTTCAGCTGGCTAAAATGCGTTAGAGCTGTACCTGTTTCTCTTCACTTTGATTTTAACATTTATTAGGAATACACTGTTTTTCCTAGATAAAACATATCCTGATTCAGCTGTAGCACCTCAGAGCCTCCTGTTTCTCTCTTAACCACTACTGGAGAAGTGCTATAAGTCTGGCTATTGATAAAATGGGAAAAAAAGAAATAGAGTGCTTCAAATCTTATTCTGAAACGAGGCTGCCTGAAAACCAGAAATTTCAGTACATTTTTTAAGATATCAACACATTTCTGCTCAGCCAGTGTGAAGTGGAGACACTTTGAAAATTTTGTTGGATGTGGAAGATTATGTTCAGGTCCCTGTTCTGAATCAGTTTGAAGTGAGATTTATTAAATATTCATTGTGAAAGACAAAGTCAAGCAGAGCAATGATTTGAACCTGCCATTCCTTCATCCCATACAAACATCCTACCCTTGCCAACAGGTCCCCCTGCTTGCATGCACGGCCTCAGCTCTCCCCAGTTACCAGCACAAATACTGAGTAGGATTGGGGTCTTTAATATCCTGCTGTTTGTCCTTTTCGGTTGTCTGTCTTTCCTGCTTTTTCCCTCTCCTAAATAGCAGTTTTGAAGCTGAAGTAAAAATGGAGTTGGGTCAAGGGGAAGGAAGTGCCTGAAATGTAGCTGGATTTCCATAGAAATATTGTATTTTCATTCTATTTTTTGCTAAGCATAAAGGTTAATTTTCAAAGCATTAGTAAAGTTTTCACCATTCCTTTCCTGGATGCCTGAACAGATTGTCAGTATATGGAGAAGAATCCAAAAGTTACCAGTTTTTACCAATATTCATGGTGACTGGTGCCTGATAAAAGTAAAGATTTTTAACAACAAAAATATGCATATCACTTTATTTTTAAAGGTGTTACTGCAGAGAAGATGCTGTTTTAAATTTCTTGCTGTTGAGGACAGGACAATATGAGGGTGGATTCAGTAATTCATTTTCTTCCAGCATATTGCTCTCTTTAAATATACCATTTCCCGCTCTGTTCCTAGAGAACCTTATGTGCCATGGGCCCCAATTTCTGATATACTGATTTTTCTCTTGAAAGGTGCTGTGTGCCTATGACTTTGTTACACATTGGTGGCAGCAAACACTGCTCAGCGTCTCCTCGAATGGGAACTCGAGAAAGTCAGGAGTGAGTCAACACTTCCGCAGGAGACGCAGGAAATACCAGGAACACAGGAATGGGGGAACAGCTCCTGCCTAAATCCATGATGTGGTGGGACGACTAGCTGGGTTCTGGGTTTTTTGAGGCTTTTCTGGTTTGTCATTTTTAGGTCTACCAAAACTCTTTTAATACTGAACTGCTAGGGACTGCAAACACTGAAGAGTAGTAGCCATCTCTGCTTTGTGTTGCACTGAATGCAGAATCACTCTACGATTCATAGCATTATAACACACAAAAAAATAAGAATGGAAATCCTTCCTAACTTGCAGGGATTCCAGTCATATCCTGAATACATCAATTCTCTATTTCAGATGGTTATTGCACCCTTTTCCTTCAGAAAGGTGGACACCTGCACTGGACCTGCCATGACTTACAGCTGCACTTTCAGGCTGAATATGTGAGTCCAAAACGAAAGCCTCTGTCAACTTGCCTTTCCACGTTTCCTTGGTGACCGTGGTGCAATATTGGGCAACTAGGCTAATCCAAAATGTAGTTATTTAAACATTTATTATTTTATAACAGTGCGTTAAAATTTAAACACATTTTAAAGCCATTCCAGCCGCCTCTTTATTAACTCTATACTATCAATAACTGAACTGGAAGGAGTTAATCACTTCTTCCTAATTTTCTTTTATAAATATGTGATTAGCCTGAATTATTAGGGAGGCACAATAGCTTTATTCTTCCTGTCAACTATGTGCAGAGAAGTCGGGATTAGTAATCTCCAGGGATCAGGAGCTGATTTGGTGGAGGCAGGCAGGAGGACGGCTAACTTTTGAACCTAAGAGGGCTTTTCTGGGCAAGGGTGACAGCTGTAGCATCTTTAGCCTGGATTTGAATTTGAATTCTATCTACCAGTGCAGCAATGTTATGACTTGGCAATATGTTATAATAATCTTTGTGACACAAATGTCGGGGGTTTTTTGTTACATGTCCTCAAAGAGATTTAGGTAATTAATGTTAAATTGATGATATAAAACCTCCATTCTATCTCTCTTACTAATTCTGATCTACTGTAAATAGACAGAAATATTCACAGGCCAATAATCCCAATGCTGTTTGGGGGTTTTGATTTCTTTTTTATCATGAGTGTGAGGTCAATAGTTGCTGTAAGATATTCAGCTCTGAATCTGAAAGAGTTTATATTGAAAACACATTGAAAAAATAGGGATGGGACCTGAATGCGTTCTCCTGCTGAGAAGGCCATATACTATTTCGTACTGTAGGCTTAAGCGAGAAAATGGGCCAATGTGTCAGAATTTATCAGCTTTTCAACACAGTTGTGGGCTATTAAATGTTTATGTAGCAGATGGGAACAGTGGAGAAATACGCTGCATAGCACACATGCCGTGTTGGGCCAAGAGGAAAGGAAGTTCTCCAGCCTTCCCCCTTTGCTGTATAATGAACCTATGACCCTATTGCCCAGAGGCAAAAAAGCTACCTGCAGAGATGTCAGCAGTATGGAAAAAAGGAATTACTGTGAAACACAAACACTCTGCTCTGCAGAGATGTTTTTCTAAGTCCTTTAGGCTTTTTGTCCATTTGGTTCAATCTTGGCGAAAATGTTGAGGAATTATTTTAGGTAGGACTAGGGCATAGAGATCAAGTAAAATGAGTGAAAATAAATGAGTGGAAAATAACTCAGGATGCAATATTTGGAATGAACTTGCTGACAATGGAATGCAATGGGCTGGAGAATTGATGAGAAATGCAAACTATGAAAATCCCATTTCTTCAGAAAGTTCAGGTGAAATAGTATATTCAACAGGGAAAAGTACTTCTGTGCTAAACAGGAGCTCAGATCTGAAAAGAATTCCAATGGTCTTATGCTTGATATGTGTATTTGGTTAGGAACTGGGATCCGTTTTTCTCAACGGGAAAGAGCTCAGAGAGAAACCTCTGCCTGAGTTTTTCAGTCAATTAGCATATTCTTTAATTAATGAATTAAATTAGAGAATTAAACTTGGGCAATTGGTGAGGATAGATAGCAGTGTTGTAAATTTTACACTTTGGGGATCCTTTTGCTCTGGCCCTTTCCTTCCTAAATGATTGGTTAATAAATCTGACTAATGAAGCATGCAGATAAAGGTAAAATTTTCAAATGCATCTAATTGACTTAGAATCCAAAGCCAATGGAATTTATTGTCCTTAAGTCATTTAGATGCCTCTGGAAGTTTTACTCATATATTCCATTGTTAACATTGATAAAATAATGAACACTTACAGTCCACAAGGGGAAAAAAAGAAAAAGTAAAAATAAGATTATTTATGGACTTCAGGAACTGAACTGACCACAGTAATAACTCCACAGATCTTGTGGTTGAAACTTGCCTAAGAGCTCCTCGCAGTTTACTCCAAATAAGCATCAAATAAATGACTAAACTGGTGCTGCACTGATACATGATGCTCTGTAACATCTTCTCATCTCACACTGAATCTTGGGATCGCTTCCTACAAGCCTTTGCTGCTGGCCAGGCAGTTCCTAAGTCAATGGTCTGTCTTATTCTCTCTCCATAATGTTAGATACGGATTGTCTACACCTTTGAAATGTTAATTTTCTTTTGAACAGTGTGTTTTAAGGCTGTTCCTGGTGAGACACTTTTTCCCCCCCCAGAGACCTTCTTTGTAGTTTCTTGAGAAACTGATGAACTACCTCTTGTTTTGTACCTCTCTAAGGTCTGGAAACCTGGTTTTTGCTACACCATGGCAGGGCTGCACTGGCTGGTGCACTCCCACATGTATAGCACAGCCCCTCTCAGGCTGAGTGATCCCCCACTAGGCCAGTTCCAGGTAATCACCTGGGTTTGTAAAAGAGTAAATGTAAAATGACTAAATGTAAAATGAGTAAATGACAGTCCAGGCTGCATCGGCCATGGAGCAGAAGAACATAAAGTGTAGGTGCCATGAGGAGTGTGAGGCAACCATGAAATGAGCGAGCCTCCATGAGCAGGACTTTGAGGTTAGGCAGTGGACCAGTTCCTTGGTTTACCATGTTTAGCCTCAGAAGTTATTCATAAATTCACTGGTGGTTGCAGTGTTTTCAGCCTTGTTTTCAAATTGTAGGGTTTATTGTGACGACAGTGGTATTGTTCATTATGCTGTCAAAAAAGCCATGCAGCAAGATTACTTCCAGTAGTTCAGCTTGTTTGGATTGTATGTGGCTGCTCATAGTCCTCCACAAATCCTCAGAAGTTATTGGCATTGTATTAATGTGCTAACTTCAGTTTAAGGTGGCCTTGAAAGGCAATTTTGACCCTAGCTGTAAGTTTTTCTCAAGGTAGCAACTTTGAAAGAATAGAAGAAATAAATAAACATTGCTCTGGTATGCAGTTTTAGAAAACCTTGAGGCTAATGACTGGTTTTCCATTTTCATACTCTTTGTTCGAGGTTAAATGGACCAAATTCAGAGGTCGCATATTCATTCACTCAAAATTTCCATGTGTTTGAGACCATTTACCAGCCTGGGTAAAGACTAGAAAATAAGATCAGCAGATAGAGTCTTTGGTAAACAGAAGCTTTCACATTTCTATTAAAATGTTTAATTTTTAAAGTCTTCGGTGTTCAGTGCTGCTGAAAGCAGTTACAGTTTACATCATAGCATCTTCTCAGAAATACAGTGCGATGATGCAGCTTCTGGGATGAGTCCACTTTGTTTCTACCCTCTTTTTCAGATGAAAACATTTTTGACATTTGAGGGCAACGTGCATGAAAGGTTTTATGCTACAGAATGTTGAGATAAGCAGGGAAGAACTTCCTCGTGTGAACCATGGGAGTTCCTCATGTTAGTCACACTAATAAATAATAGACTGTACCTGCTGAGCTCCCCTTTGAAACAGACCTCCCTGTGCTCAAGGAAAAGCTAGTATTGGATTCTTCCTTTTAAATTGCTCATTCAGTTTTGCATCTTGCTTTGCAGACAGCTGCTATTAGTTACTAGTGTTTGTAGGAATAGAAAAGACGGGAAAATACTGCTTTGTAAGTGTTCTGTTTCCTTTCACTAAATGTCCAGCAAATTCCCGGTCGAAGAAAGCCTTATTCCACGCCCTCCCCACTCTCCACCTTTCCTTTACAAGGTTTTTGTGACTCGTGTTTCTAATTCTCTAAATACATGCCAACTCACTATTTATCTTGGTCCACCATTTCCTTTCTATTGTATCGTTCCCCTTTGCAGGACCTTTTACAAACAGACCTCGATAATTGCCATTGCGCCAACATACTGTGGTCTCTGCTAAAAGCCCAGTGAGAATCAATGCCTTTTTATTTAAAAGTTTATTACGAGTTATGTTCTCCTTGTATATTTAGCTGGTGAGGACCAGAACCCCTCACAGCATATCTGAACGGACTCTCCTTTGAGTTGTGCCAAACAGCAGAACAGCCCTGGTTTACCTGGTCTCCCACGACAACAGACTTGATGGCAGCCAGAGAGATCGAGAAGCAGCCGAGCGTGACAGCCGACATCAAAGCGAGAATGCCACACCTTGATCCAGGCTTCACTCTACCTGCCGGGGCAAACTTATTAACGTGACCACCCTGAGAATTCAAAGGAGCAAACGTACACAGGCACACAAAACCCAACCACTCAAATCTGAAAATGAAAATAGAAGTCTAGACAGTTTTTGTTCAGAATTCATTGCTGCTGACCTAATTATTTGGATTCTGTGCTTTATCTTGCTCTTTTCAAAGAACAAGAAGAATAGTTAATTTCGCTTAATAGAATAATTGAATGTCATAATTGTGGTGTGTTTTTTTTTACTTCAACAATAATGTTTTAGTTAAGCTGCCGTCTCTTTCTGTAGAGCTGCTAATGACCAGGCAGCTCACACAATGAATTAGTTAATTCTTTGTTTCCTTGCCGGACCATTTGGACTAACTTAAGCTGATGAAGATTTTGTGTACGTGCATGTGCTGTAATGATTGTTTTTGTCTATGATGTCCTGAGCTGTAAATCAAATCTTTTCATTCATGATTTGCCACATGCAAGAACTACAGGGAAGTAGAGGATAATTAAGTTATGGATTTATCTGAATAACCTATTTTTTTTGAGATGGGATGGTTACATTTGTCTGTGTTTAACAAACATTGCATATAGGAAGAGTTCAAATTCTGGATAGTTTGAAATTTGCAGAATGTGAGCCTGTTTTATTTTTGCAAAACTGGGGATTAACTGGGCGCAGGCCTTAGTCATCCAAATTGTACAGAATTTTGGGATGGATAATGCCATTTAAATGAATCTGGTGAGCCCTCTCTCCCAGTTGAAAGGATGGATGACATTTTGATGACTTCAGTGGTAAAGTGGCTGTGAAAAGATCTGACTAATACAAAGTGGAAGTTTCGTAATAACTTTAACGAGCTCCACAATTTCTCACATTTATAGTGTCTTCCATCTTGTAAATCCCTAAGCACTTCACAACAATATAAAGCACCAGTACAAAGCAGCTACCTCTAGGGCAGAAAGTGGTGACCAGCTGGCTCCCAGCAAAGTACATAGCAGCGAAATGAGAAGGAAAAGTCATTTTGGCCAAGTAAACTGGATTATAAATTAAAAGTAAGTATTGTATTGCCTAAAGGAAATGCTTTGTCAAACACTGTGCCCCTTTTTCATTCCCCTTTAAAGAAAGCACTGTGAATGAAGAGCATGTTCTAGTTATTAAATGATTTGTCTATCTCAGCCTTTCCCCAGCTGTGGTCTGGAGTACATTTATTAGTGGTTTGTGGAGACTTTCTGGTCAGAGCGGCGAGACAACTTCAGTTTTCAAATGGTGTTTGTAGCTTCATGTAGCCTCACCCAGGATTTTTCTACTGCCTCAACTCCCTCTGAGTATTCCAGTGCCACATGGTATAGTAGGGAATACGAGTGCTTAGAAGTGCTGGGGATACAGGGTGCTTAGGAAACTCACTTTTTTGGTCAAAGCCAAATCTGGGACACTTCTGCAACTTGCATATCAAATTCTGTACAGCAAAGCACACAGGCTGAAATGATGGCCAACATTCAAAAAGAGAAAAAAAACTGAAACTACATAACATTCTGGTGTGGTAAGAACAGCACTGTTAAAAAGGGATTGATCCCAAACTGACTCCTAAATCCTTATTCAGTTTCATTTGGACCTGGTCTGACCCCAAACAGGGGAAACAAAGAAGGGGAGAAAAGGAGAACAAGAAAGGCTATAATTTATTAACTTTACCAAAATAACATATGTTCATTTTAAGCTCCTTTCTTCAATGTTGCCTTAACAATATTTTTCCACAAGGGATTTATAAATGGTCTATAATAGGGATTGTGAAATTGAGAGAAGATATTGTTCATGAGAAATTCCTTATTTAAAGCTGTTGAACAGTGTAAATGTTTTTAGAACCGTGAAGCTGTCTAATAAACATCCTCTGGTCTAAAACTTGGCCCAAGCTAGGTCAGAACTGAATGTTCTTATGTAGAAGGTGCACTTTGAAAGCCCATAGCTAAGACGAGACAGGATGAGCTCCTGCAAAGAAAGATCCCAAAGTATACCAAGAAGAGATTAGCCCAGAACAGAGGGTTAAATCTGAGTTCCTTCCAGTGTCTGTCTATCCTGCTCCATTTCTTGCCTTGTCTTCAGGAAGAACCAAAACTACATGGAATTACTGTGAAATGCAATTATATTCCAGTTTTGCTAATTTGGGCTCAAAATTTCAAGACAACCCACAGATTTTTGCATAATCAGCTCCAAACACCTTGCACTCCGTCAGATTCTGGTATGAACCTGGTAACATCAGTCAATCTCTATGGGGTAGAAATTAGGAATCTTGTGTGTGCGTGTAAGTCACATGAGTTTGAAATTTTGGTCTGTGCCCTGCAACAATAGTAACAACAACATTCCATTCCTCTACCCATGAGATAAATGCTATCAGTGAGGAAGTACGGTACTGATCTGGAATTTTCTGGCCCAGTTTGGTCACATGTCTGCATTTATTTGCTCGCCATTTAACATCTATTGCATGCTAATTTTACATTATGATTTCCAGGGTGATTAGCATGCCTTTTTAGCTGTGTATTCTCTCCAACTTTCATTGCACACTTCAAACATAGATAATATGTAAATATTTCCATTCTGCAGTGGTTTCCACTGTGTGCTCTTTGGATTTAGCTACTCTATGAAGTAAATAGTGGAGCTGGTTGAACTCTTCATAACAAATAATTCATCCAGCAAATTCAGCTCTTCTGTAAATGTAATGCATACAAGCTGATTGCGATTTTCCCAAATTAGTTCATTATTTGTAATTGTCTGCTGAATTATTTTTGTGAGCAAACTGTACCCTATGAATTATCTGTAATTTGAACACTATGATTATTTACTTTAAGTTATTCCTTGTGTGTGACTGTTCACCTGGTTTTATTTCTGGTCCCTGATTGAATAGTCTGACTTTGAGAAACAGATGCTTTAGATGGATTTTTCACTCAAGAGTTTAGTGTGAAGAGGATTAAATGTCTCTAGAATAAAGATGGGAATGAACAGTTCTGAGGAGGAAGGAGGGAGGGAGGGAGGGAGGGAGGGAGGAAGGAAGGAAGGAAGGAAGGAAGGAAGGAAGGAAGGAAGGAAGGAAGGAAGGAAGGAAGGAAGGAAGGAAGGAGGGAAGGAGGGAAGGAGGGAAGGAAGGGAAATGTGTCCTCTCATTCTTAAAAGAACTTTGTATTGAGATAGATACATATATCTGAAAACAAAAAGCTTCAATTAATGGATTACTGTGCTCAGCAGTACTTCATATTATTGAAATTAAGGTATATTAAAATTACAGTAGTTTTGTGAGGCCTCATCTGGTATGATACCCAATCAATAATACTGGCTTTGCCAAGAACAAGAGATTAATGGAGAGCTGTCGTGCTCACATACCTGGGTCTCCTTGCATCACACAGACCACTAGACCATTAGAAACTGCCTTTTAATGGAACTAAATAATACCTTAAAAATCCTACTTGATTTTAAAAAGGAGAGAGTGTTTACCCTGAAATGGAAAGAAAGCAGAAATATGGAGAGAAATTATTTAACCGAGGTGACACAGTTAATCACTGGCCATACTGCAGATAGATCCCAACCTCCCAGATTCCTAAGCTGGTGCCATAACCATAAGCCACCACCCTCCCTGTTCAGTCAGTGTATGTTCTTAAGGCCATATAAGAAGCTGGGGACCAGGTCTGGTCCATTTAATTCTTGGTGCCTCTCGACAGGAATTGCTGTTGCGTTCTCCAAACCCTGCACATAATGACAATGTGCACACTTTATCAGATATGCACACATATCTGCCAAGCACATGGGTTGAATCTGTTAATCTTTATGTTATGTACCTTCATCATTCACCCACCACTCCTCACAGTCACCAATCAGGTGTACATGTGTGGGGCTCTGCACCAAGTGCCTTTGCCAACATACCTGCAGGAGGAAATTTAACTTCTGATCTAGATTTTACATCTGGCTGGGCTTTATGTGAGCACTTGTGGCAGAGACTGCATCAAGGGCACATTAATGAATCTTCTGTCTAACCTGGCCAAACTCCTTTGGTTTGTGTCTCAGGAGCTCCATTTTGAGCTCTGTACTGCCTCTTTTTCTGTCTCAGGCAGCATAAGGTAAAGATGACTTCTGGCACTACAAGTTCTTTCCCTTTCCTTGAACCAAGACACACCCTAAATGAATGAAAACTCAGTAATTAAATATGTATGCACACACACATATATACCTCAGTCCAATAATATCCTAACTGTAGCCACTCTGGGGCCAGATTCATGTAGGGTGGGCACATATTTGCACCAGATTTAGACCTAAAAGCATGTCTAATTCTGTGAAGTCACAGGCATATTCATTTCCTGGTTTTAACACGTTCATATGGTATGTAAAGTTTTGAAAAGTTAGGCTGAAAAGATCATAAGCCATGTTGTTAGCATGTGTGAGATTTTGTAGCTGTTTGCAAAGTGCTGAGATCCTCAGATGGCAGGTGCTATCTAAGTGCCATGTATTTTTATTTGTAATATTATAATTCAATTATATATTAATCACTTGCATGAATGAAAGAAGATTTTACTGTACGGTTCTGACTTGCTTTCCTATGCTTTCAGTTAATCTCTACAGGGCATGATTATATTTGCTTGGACCAGATTTATAATAACAAATGTCAACACAGAACTTTGTTTTTAATCTGTTACTGATATTATGTTTTGTTTAAAGACAGATAGCCCTCTGTCATTCAGATATGGGACCGCTGCTGAAAGTCAGCTGTCAAATACGTTCAGAGCTGTACCCTAACTCACTGTGCGCGAGGGTGCATGCACCCCCTTGAGACACGGGGTAAGAAGAGGTTAATCCTTAAGCTGGCTAGAGAAGGGACCACAGTTGTCTCTCCATCCTGTAGGAATTAGGCCAGCTGTGGGGAGTTAATTGCTTCCTATACACACCCCTCCATGCGCAGCATAAAAGGGGTGTGTTGGGAGGGCCTTAGCTTGGCAGGGAGACTGAGAGAGGAAGGAAGCTGGGTCCAGTGTTAGAGATCAGATCTGAGCAAGGCGATGTCCTACTCTCTGGTGCTCGCCTGATGTGGGCAGTGCTTAGGCTGAGTAGAAGCAAGCTGTCCTTATGGGAGGGCTGCTGTGGAGAACGGAAGTTTCTTGTTTGCTCTTGGCCTTTGAAACAGGGCATTTTTCCTGGCTGATTTCACTTTCCAGAGTGATACTCCTTATGAAATGCTGAGATTCTGTAGTCCCTCTTTCTGTTGGTGTGTCAATAGATCATACTGTGCACATAGGTGCGTTTCAGGGTGCCCATGTGTGGTCAGGACAGGAGCCATCCTCAATTATGGGAATTAAGCAGGCAGATAGCGGGGGGTGCTGGCGGTATGCATACAGAGAACTGGGTTCTTCAGGCTGTCTGTTGCTGTTAGGAAAGTTGCAGTAAAGAACATTCAGATTCTGAAAAAAACACTCCGGTTTCCTTAATATCAAATATGATGCAGAGCTATGATTTTTTTATTCTGCTTTCACTTTTTTCCCCCCTTAGTGCTTGGAGTAGCACTTGAGTCCAGAACCTGATGCTTTCTGTTTATCCTCTCTATAGTTTAACAATACCCATGTTAGCTGGCCAACATGCCCTGAATTTAAGTTGCGGGAATGCTTCTAGGGAAAAGAATGATGCGTGTCAGGACCTGATTGACATGAGCTAACTAGTGCCTGATCTGTTTGGTGCAGGGCTACTGATTCCTGTGTTGCTCTGTATGTGGCTATTGGGGCTGACTGCATCCTTGCTCAGAGACCCTGGCACGCCAGTATGAACTGAGCATCTTCTGTGCTGCAGTGGAGGGTGTGCCTTGCTAATCTATCCCCTCAAAGAATAGGGTTTCTTTTACCTCTTGGGCCCTGACGTGCCTGTTCAGGGGGTAGGATTTGGCCCCTAGTGAGCTGATTATCCGTTCCCTTGACATAACATAAAGCTCTAGGATTTACGGCTACATAAGAAAGTAATAATCTTGCCGGGATATGTGGGGAGTTACATACAGTATGTAAATCCCATCTTGAGATAGGAATATGTTCCTTTGAGAGTACAGCTGTAAGAGACCTGCATTATGAAACCTGAATCCATGTAAAATGGCCCAGTTTCATTACAAATTTGAATCTCATTTTACATCAGTTGAAAGTTTTGTTATGGTTCGTGAACATTTCAAAACAAACCTGGGCCCAGGTTCAAATAATTCTTTTATTCCTCTCTATAATGCAAACTTCATAGCACCATGCAATTTTAACACAAAACCAGATGAAATGCAATGTTTTTCACTGAGTGTTTTGATACTTTTTTTTTTAACTTATTTTTGTGTTTGCCTTTCTCAAAGTGCAATTCAGCAGCAACAAACCAAGTGAAATCTTTGGGAAAGTCTCTATAAAAGCACCGTGATCCGAAACAGCCAAGTTCTGCACAGCTGCACTACAGAGTAATGGGCAAGGCATTAGCTGCTAAGCTTGATGCAGCCACACTCACTGTCAGAAACGGACTGAAGGAATGCAACTCCTCTGGTTTCCATTTCTGCCTGAAGGGGAGCATAGCTCAGTGAACCCACAATGAGACTTGGGGGAAAGGAAAACTAAATTACATTTAAAGAAAGAAAAGAAGCCTTCTGCTTTTTTTTAATGATTGAGTGATGCTGATCTCTTCCACATAACATAGATAAGGTTACAACAAGCCTTTCATTATAAGCCTAATATTGAAAGCAACCCCCACCAAACTTTGCCAAGCCAAAAATCAAGCTGTCTGAAATTTCATAGGCAACAGTTCAGACCAGACCAGAATCTCCCCTCCTGGCATATTTGCTAAGGTGTGTAAAGAGGAAAGGAGGAAGAAAACAGAGAAAGTATGCAGAGGGAAATAAGTTCCTGTAAAAGAATCAAGTTTACACTGCTACATATGTCATGTTGTGCTGTTATCGCTATCTGATGTTCTTAAATATAGTCTCCCAAATTCATTTTCTTTACAAGCAAGCAAATGCTGAGCCTAATGAGATGTGGTGTGTATTATTAGGTTTGTTAAACAGCTCAGACAGAGGAAACAATGTGAACAGCAGGAGAATTTGCTCTCTGCCCTGGTCTTTGATTAGGGTCAGTTCATAACACAGGTGACTCTCGGCAAAGCCTGGAATCAGTGCTATGCTTTGATTCGGGAGAATAGGGGTGGTCTTGCATGCTGTTTGAAAAACTCTCTTGCAGTGCTGATTTACACGTGCAAATTAAAGCAAGTTATTGCTTAGATTCAAGTTAGACTCTGCTTCCCTTTTCCACTGGAAGCATATCTGCAAGACTCCAAGTATTTGTCACCAAGAGCAGAGAAACTACACTGAAGAAGATTTCGTGATAGCAACAAGAAGATATATCGTCTTGTAGCAACACCAGTATTGCTGTCTTTAGAGGGAATGAAAAACTTCAGTTTTCAGTTTGTCCTGCATGTGCAAATGGCAAAGGTGTCAATGAGAAGTCACGGCTGTTACCTGGTATCTTCACTCTGACCAGCACTGACCCAGGAGATGAAGCGTGACAGTGGATTGTGAAATTGCACAGGGCAAACTTGAATTTTTTCCCACCCTCATAGAAGAAATTCTAGGAGATTCATAACCTCAGAAATAGAGGAAAAAATTAAAACCATGCCAAGCCATTTTAAATTGGACTTCATGATAAACTGAGATTTGATATTCCTGGATAATTACTAATGAGAACACTTTCCCTTTAATTATCTTGTGGTCACCATTTCAAAGGTGATTAAAGCTATTCTTCACTAGATGTGGTTATAGATTTAATGCAAACCTGGTCTTTCTTGTGGTTTTATCACAGCAATTAAATCTGGCTTGCGCACAGACTTTGTGTGGCATGAGGGATTTCACCAAGCAAAATGATTCTACCCTTCAGGCAGTGTTAAATTTAGGAAAAATATAATTAATTATATCAGACAGGTACCTATTATACATCATGCACACATTCTTAGAGACCAGGGGGCCCACTTCTACTCAAAACAGAAACAGTCATTCCTTCCAGCTCTGGTCTTAAGCACGGTAGCAACTGTTGCCCGTTCAGACATGTCTTAATATGATCATTTTTATTATCTGTAACAAGCAGTCATCCGTTCTCTGAGAAGAAACGATAGAAAATCCCAAGTTTTGAATCCAAGTTCTCCCTTCCTATCCCATTTTCACTGAACATTTCATGGTTCTTCGCTTTCTTTCTGATTGTATGCAGCAGTTATGTCTTGGAAATAATGCAGTGTTAGTCTATTACAGTTACAGGCTATGTAATATGTTTCTATTTAGCTTTTATCTGCTGATTGTAAGATTACCTGATTGCATTTTATTTTTTTCCCCTTGGACTACTTGATGGGTTTGTTGCTAACTTATCTAATACTGTACGATCCCTCAGCCCACAAAAATCTTCCTATTTAACTAGGGGTTTAGGCCTTCTAAAGACAAAGGGCTGCATTTTCAAAATGCAAGTAGGCACTCAAGACGCCCATGTCAGTGATACTGCATGCTACTAAAATGCCTTTCATCAGTGGATCTCAAAGCATTTGAAAAACATTTGCAAAGCATCAGGGAGAGAGAAATATATATCCAGTTTACAGATGCATAAACTGATAGATAGTGTAAGTTATAGATATGCCATGCTAAACATCAAACTACTCTACTTTTGATAACATTAAAAAGATAGTGTTTGAGATACATGGGCGTTTTTACTGTTGGTGGGGTTCCTCCCTAATCCTCAGGATAGGTTACCTGTAGGGGACTAGAGCTGGATTTAAAATGCTGCATCTATATGTAAGCATAGCATGAAAACGAGGAGATAGAGCTAACTTTTCCTTTTTTGCCTTCCTCTAATGCTTCATAGAAGTTTATTCATCTAGCTGATTAAAATAAAATAAAAAATAAAATAAAATAAAATATTTAAAGATTTAAAGGAAAAAACAGTGGTAGAGAACTAGTTTTACAGTTGAATTATTGAAGTAGAATGCTGTTTGGGAAAATAAGCTGTGAAATCTTATAGAACTGTTACCAGATTTCATCTGTATCTTCTTTTATTGTTTCTTTTTAAATTCAAAAGCCTTAGTTCTTGAAAGAGTCTTGGAAGTATTACAGCATTCGGAGCAGTGACATTGTAAAATATAGGGTACTAATCACAGAGTAGCTGTGCAACATACAGCTTTTTCTATCTGTCATATTTAATAACTAGACTATCATATCATTTGATTCTCATGTGCCAGAATCAGAGTCCTACCTCTCAACAGTTTGGAACCATGACAAAAATAATATCACTCAGCCAATCTCATGACTCAAGTGACCTTGGCCTTTGATCCAGTCAGATCTTATCAGATCTTCAGAGGGTCAAGGTACACCTGTTTTCAGTATTTTAGCATTTTAGCCTTAAGCATTAAAGGGCTACAGGGGACACAGGATATTCAGAGGAAAAGGCACTGCTCTGCTCTGTGTGTGTGTGCGAGTGTACGTGTGTGTATGTATGTAGGCATGTGCCTCTGCCTGAGGAGGGGGATATGTATAATAATGCAGTCTGTAATTTAAAACACAGTTTAATCCAAAGCAAAATGAGTTGTTTTTTTTTTATTACAGATAGCATACACAATTGAAAGTGCTGTTAATGAAAAATATTTAATTAATAATGTTCTTGCAGCATGCATAGAGAAAGAGAGGTAACTTGGCAGAACAGGTATCGTATACATGAAGTGCATTAGCGCTTACAGCACACAGACATGCTTTGCTGTATGGGAAACAGCATGATCAGGTGCATGTCTGCCATATTAAAGGATTATGAGAAATGGGGAGAAAATAATACTTAATTCTGAATGTAAAAATATTCTGGTTTTTACAGAGGCATCTCAATGCAACCATATTATGAGATATAATACTACAAAATCTTCTTGATTTAGCACTGTAGAGACTATTAATGCTTATGACTGCTTAATTTCTCTTTCTGAAGCATGCAAGAAAGCCATATGCTGGAATGTAGGAGGTTTGTAGCATGTCCATTTAGTCAGGAACAATATGCAGCCAGAGGCACTGAAAATGACTATTTTGTTGATAAAAACATGCCAAGCATTTTATTCCCAGCTATGAAGTATGGAATAAACTTTTGATGATCAATGCTGACTTCTATTGGGAAGTCGTGCTGTGTGTACACCAGGCTAATGTGTATGCATTGTAAGCTATAGAGATATTATTATCATACAGATCATTGTTTGCAAATGGGAAGCTTAGAAGGCTGTGAAGATAATTTCTCATGACAATTATTATGTACAGTAGGTGTAGAAATTGTTTGCCTGTGACCCTCAGTAATTGTTAGTGAGGCATGCCTGCACATCTATCAGGGAGAAAACAAGGACTCTTCATGTACAGAAATAGGATGAAATGTATACACTGAAGTGTTCCTGAAGTTCCCTGTCCCAGCCATGCTGCAGTATGATCCCAAACAGCAGAGTAAAAGATTTTCGTTGCATGTTACAGAAAATGGTGATTGTCCCACGATAGGTAAGGATCAAGGCATAGTGGTTTTAATCTATTTAATGTAAAATGGTGACTGCAGTATTATGCAGAGCTTCTAATCTACAATCTACAATCTATAACCCACTGCTGTGGGTTCCAAGTAACCATATCTTAATTTCATGGGTGGTTTTCAGTAACAAGGAAAATGGTACAAAAAGTTTCCTTCAGTGGCACTAGACCAACTTCCACCATCAGCGACTTCCACCTGGGGCCCTTTTTTAAAATCCCATCATATAGCAGCACTAATTTCACTAAACTCATGGGATGCTTCTGCTTGCAAAAGGACTGCTTGTGTGAGCCAGGGTTATGGAATTAAACCTTTAATATTGTTCTAACAAATCAGGAATGAACAGAAAGAAGCTCACTGTAAAGAAGAGGGAAAAGGGAATGATTACTTGTGCTCTTGTCTTAGTTCGGCTGCAGTTTTCCTTCCAGTGCTCTCTGTCATTTGCTTTTTCTTTATTTTTCCCACTTGTGAGATGGAAAGAAATGATCAAGCTCATCCTGCACATGTGTACTGAGGGGGATGCTGAAGTTGACCCAACACTGCCTATATCACAGAGTTGTTAAGGAGGTAAATATGTTCATATTTGTGAAGTGCTGTAATGTATGAATTATCAGTTATGTTAACAATGATATTTTTATAAGTCAAAGCAGAATGGGTTGTATTCCCTGAGAGGTCTGGGTAATTTTCTATCCACCTTAATTTCCACACAGGTGAAATACAGTGTCTTAAAAAGACTTGGCTAGTTGGGTTATTTGAGTTTTTAGAGAGAATGAAACATAACAGCCCAATGTATTGTGGCAGCGACTTTCATCACAGCCTGCATAATGTTCTTTTTACATCCATCATAGACAATTAAAAGGGGATGCATTGGTATAAGATGAGTCTGCAACATTTTCTTTGCCTTCTTTTCCGTGCCCCAAATGATAGAACGAGTCAGGTGAACTGAAGACCTCTTTAAGCTGTAGAGCTCTTTCTGGTTTTCCCTATCCATTTTAATTAAAGAAAATAAAGCAGCAATGAAACATTTTTTCTGCCAAAGACTGGATCCTAACTAAATATCTTGGATTCCTTCCATTTCCTGTCCATCCCCAAACACCAGCTCTGCGCTCCCTACCACTTTCATTTCACCGCGTTCTTTGCAGCTCTAGATACTTCCACCTTTTCCTAAAACCAACCATGTTATTTCTTAAGGGGCAGGACAAATAAGACACCAGATTCCCGTGGTCGCTTCTCTCATCCTTCCCTCTCTCTTTCCTTTCCCACTGGTCTTGGATGTGCTGTGACCTTTCTGTGCACAGCATAGAAAGCGCAGTTAAGCAAAGAAATGCTCCCTTCTACAATGTACTACGTGCATCCCTGGACCCGAACAGCAGATTCCTGCCTCGAAAGATGGACCTACACAATTCCTCACAGCCAATTGCCAGGTGTCCAGGAAAATAGTTTAAAGTGAAATAAATTTGGTGGGATTGAAAAGCTACATTCCTTCTTTTTATATTGTCCAAGAGTATTCAATGGCTGCACTGAAGTTTTTGTATTAATTAGGAATTTCATATATTGTATCAACCGGGGAACAGATCCGGTTACACATGTAGGAACAAGTTCTCCGTGTAGGTGAAATAGAAGGAATGATGGCCTGGCTCTTGGACTTTGTAGGTATGTATTAGTTACAAGGTCAAAAGTAAAACTTGTAAACAAACATGTTCTTAGCTTTGACCTTGAAAGTGCCATTTCCTTAATGGGATTGTCATATGATTAAAATTAAATTTGTAGGCAACACTGGGGACTTTCATTTCAAACATATTTCTTTGTTAAGGGAAAGGATCAGTAAACTGTATTTCTGCTAGTAATAGGGAGTAGATGCTTGGATTTCATTGTTATAAGCAGCATAGAGAATCTAATATTGTAAACTTAAAGATGTGAGTGACTGTCTAGTAGTTGGAGCACGGGAGTAGAAACTGGAAAATTTGGGTTCTTCTGGTCTAAGATAGCTGCTGTCTTCCTGCGTCACTTTCAGCTATGAATTTGGTGACTTGACTACAGCTTCTCCATGGTATATCAATATAAATAACCTAATCAATACATAGACTAGCTACTCTGCAATCTCAGTACAACCTTTTCAATAAGCTGTTAGCCTCAGCAGAACCCTATGCTGTTATCATGCTTCTGGCACTACTCCTTCACGTATTCTGGAGGAGAGGTCTGATGCTTTTACAGCTGATGTGATGGCCTCAGTGCAAGTACAGACACTCCTGCCTTTGAGTGTCTTTTCATACAACCTGTGGTTTACCTAAACCATTCAGGACCCTGAGAATGGTTTCCTCCAAAGCTTGCTTCATCTCAGGTCAGGAAGTACAAAATTGACTTCATTATCCTTGGTACATACCTAGGATTTGGGTGTGACAGCTGGGGAACAGATCATCTTCAAATGTATGCAAGAATAAACTGAATGAACTGTCCAGCTTGGAGAAAACCTCATGACTCTCAGAAGAGAAACAGCTGAGTAAAAACAGAAAGGAAACACATGTATTTATATCTCTCTTCCTTCCCTCTGGAAATGACATATAGACATTGGCACCCTATTCCTTGGACTACTTAACAGATGGGTTCGTATGTTACTGCCAAAGGGTATTTAGTGGGTCACACTGGTAAGTTGAGTGTTGTCTCCATCCACTCTTGTGCAGCAGCACATGACTGCCAGATACTATTCCCAGGCCTATATATAATTTTGCATATATCATAGATGATGCTGATTCAGAAACTCATTAAGCCTGAGTCTGTCTGTCCTTATATATGTGAGACTTCACTGAAGTGGGGACATTGAGCTGAGATAAATAGGAGAATCAGGCCATGAGAAAAGAGCTGAAAAGCCCTATTGATTGTTTACTACATTAGGAATGCAAAAAAATGTAGATCTTGAATGATGCCTGGTATTCTTAAGAAAAAAAATTGATAAAAATATTGTCTGATGCCTTCAAATTAAGTGTTTTCTCTGGTAGTCTAAGCAATTACCTAAGGCTTCTAAATTTATTTCCTAGCCTGACTAGCCAAGTGACCTTTCTGAAGTTATTTATATTGTCTTTATATTTGTATTCAATTACTCAGCATAAATCAGAATGAGAATTCAAGGCCCCCTTTTGCTTTATCTTTATCAGTATGCAATGAGCCTGATCCAAAGTCTGCTGAAGGCAGCAGATGGGGCCCCATTGACATTAGCTGACTTTGACTCAGAGCACCATATACACCACACCAAACTCTGGTCCCCTGTATAATGCATCCCAGTTCAGACAAGTGACAAGTCATATGGGTTTCATGTTCTTGTATACATGGAAAAAAAAAAGTTTTGGAGGTCTCTCCACATCCTTACTTAGGTACATAAAAGGCTGCTCTTGGTATTTAAAAAAAGAAAAGCAAATGTTCTGCTAGCAGCATACTTAAAGGACCCTAGTTTCCTACAGATGTATATGCTGTGTCACAATGCTACCTGCTTTAGCCACTGCCAAAACTTCAGACACCTTTTAGGCCTCCTATAACACCTCCTGCAGCAGTATCTTTAGCTCTCATAAGATCCCTATCACTTCTTTGGTTTGCTACTGATCTTTTTTTGACCTGTTAGATGACCAGAGGACAGCAATGTAAAATAACCAGTGCCAAGCTACAATGGGAATTCTCTCTATGGTCTTTCTCCTCTGTTCAGGTGCTGATTTTCAAAAAACTTATGAAATCTAATTAATTTTGGGACTTCTAACCTGAACAGGGATGAAACAAGACTGGGAAGAAATTCATCACTGAAGGCTCAAAGTCAGTTGGTGATGTGGGCAAAGAAACTAGTCACTAGACTCAAAGTCGCTATGAGGAGGAGAAACAGATGGTAAATAAGCAGTATGATTGCATAAGCCTGATTTCTGCTAAATATTTTAATTCTCTATGCCAACTATGGGCCAGGTAATTATTGGCCTTTTCATGACGGAATGAATACAAAACAACTTTTTTTTTTGTCCTTTGTTAATCCACATGAAGGTATGGGAAACAATTTGTAGTTCTGCTATGCCATCCTGCTTCAGGAAAGGTGTGCAAAGTCAATGTCTTTATGTTTTCTTTGTCCTTTCATGAAAAGCCCTCAGAGAGTTAGATATGGCGTGCTGTCTTTTGGTGCTCTTTTGGCAGATACCACCCCAGAATGGACAGGAAGATTTCTTTTTTTTAATACATCGATAACTGTTTCCAGTGGAGTCTGTAACTTAACATCATAGGCTGTTCCCTGTCTTCAGGGCCTATGTCATCAGTTCTCCACATAAAACCTTCATGTTTTAAGTGGGACAAAATGCACTAAGGATTTTCACATGATTAATGACAGCCATTGGGATTAATGAAGACTTACTCCAGCCATGGGGTCACAGATGAATTTTCTGACTCTGATTCTTATAAGTTCAGCAGACCTAGTAGGGAAAACCTATATTCAGCACTTCTCTTTGTGTCTCTCAAAGCTTTAACGCAATGTGTATTTTTGCCTTGCAGTATATGAAGCCTGATGAATACAGTGTAAGATGCTCAGTTTGTTAAACTATGCTTTTGTGCCATTTAATATATTCCTATCTTTTTTCTGGGTACACAACCTAAGGAGGAAATATGTCATCAGCCATGCTAAAACCATTGAAATATCTGGGAAGAAATCGTCCTCGAGTCTCAACAAATCATCTTTTTACAGCATTGCTTGTTAAGAATTCATTTAAGAAATGATCCCCAAGAGGCCACATGTGAACACTGTGCCATCCTAATCTATCTTTTCCTGACTATTAGGTTGATAATGGGGATTCCTTTGCACAGTCATTATGCATTGTTGTCAGTCTTGAGCCAGTTTTATGACCTGTGTCCAAGATGTACCTTCATTCTCATTAAAGGCTTAAAATGATCCATTAATCTCTTGCTTTGTTTCTCCATTTTTTCCGGCTCCTTATAGGACCTTAAAATGTTGGTATTTTTTAGATGGCAGGGAACCAACATAGCTAGAACTATGATCCATTCTTGGTTCAACAACCAGATATTTTTATCTATTTCTATTGTGAGCACCAACATTCAACAAGCAAATCCAACACAGTTTAACATCCAAATGGCTGTGTTGAATCCCAGCAGTAGCACAGATGGACCATAACAATGAAACCTCTCCTGTGTCATATTGGCAGTGTACGTTGAAGGATGCACCCATGCAGTTTTGTTATTGTCATTATCTGTTAGAATATGCAGTCATTGTCCATTTAAATACTTTGCATCATTTCTAGAATGTAGAGAAGTTATGGTCCCCTTTAAGACTTGCAAGAGAGATTTCTCGTTTTAAGTTTATAGTGTAGTTTGGCCATTAAAGGTTTTAAAATAACAGCTTCCTCCTGCCCAACTTTTAAAGCTGTCCTAATCAGAAAATGAAAGTAATTTTTTTTTTTATTAAAAAATACTTTTGATGCACAGCACACTGAAAGAAGAATGCAATAATAATTTAAAAATCATAGTAAAAATGTATTAAGGGTCCAACACCAGTACATTGTATATTAGGAGAAGTCCTTGCTTTAGTGAACTTGATAATAAACAGACTGTTCTATTCAAGACAGCACAATCAGTGTAAGAATACAGTGAAGGAAAAAAAGTCCAGGCAAATAACTTCTGTTACTAGTTCATATTCCCCTGTCCTGGAAGTGTAGCAGTCTGGGTAAATGCAGGTAGACTCTCAACCCTCAATTTTTCCTGACTGATTGCTAGCCATAACCTGCTGGTATTGGAATTAGAAACTGCCTGCACACTCTGCTCTCCATTTGGCTGACAAAGTACTAACAGAGCAAATTGTAGGTTATTTCACTTTTCAACATGGGCTGTCACCCTCTAAGTTTGCTGATATGGTGGCACTGGTCTGCACCGTCTCTATTAGAGTTTTTTAAATAAATAGGGTGAAAGTGAATGGGTAGGCCCTTTGCAACTCTGGTGTCAGCTGTGTACTGATAGTTCTCCACTTACCTACATTGCCTGATCATTAGTTTGATCACTACCTAATACCTGATCATTCTTCCTGCAGAGCTTGCTGTTTTATTAAACTGCTTCACTGGTATTGTGAGTCTCTAAAGCTGGGTTATTTTCTCTTGAGAAAAGAAAAAAAAGATCAGAGATACACCTACCCTAGCAGAAATTGTACTCTCCTTGGTAAACTTCTGTCCTTGTGTACACACCAAATTAATAAAGTTGCGATACCTGATGAAATGACTGACACACAGCTACTTTTGTTTATACATATTGCCATCAGTTTAGATGTTAATAGACAAAATCAGTGTTTATGGCAATCATATTTAATCCTACTCTCAACGGATCAGATGTGAACTGTGGGAGGTTGGCCCACTCTTGCTGTTTCTGCTTTCCACCAATGTTTGGAAATACACCAACTTTCCTGAAAAAAACCCCTTACATGCTTCCAGGCACCAGCTGTCTCCTAAAACACATCACCTGTGGACTGATGCCATGTGACCTTGTTACTAATCTATGAACCTATTTCTGTCTCTTGGTTTGTCTTAGGTATTTTTAATGTGTCCATCACTACGGTTTCTCATACTCCTTAGTGCTTACCCCTTAAATGTTTAGCAAGCCTAGCTTTTAATATTCCTGTGTTTTGATTAAATCTTCCTTGCTTTCAGACCTCCATTGAAGGCAGTGGAAGTATTTCTGTACATTTTAAAGGATATGGATTATTCTGTTAGACAACACAGTGACTTTACTGTCAGTTTTAACTATTGTGGATTGTATTTAAGAGGTATCAATAATAAAATTGCCTGATGTGGCCTCATAAACAGTGGATGACATCCCAACTTTTCTGAAAGTAAGGGTGGTTCTGCTATGAACTTTACTGTGGAC
This sequence comes from Aptenodytes patagonicus, assembly GCF_965638725.1. Taxonomy (NCBI): domain Eukaryota; kingdom Metazoa; phylum Chordata; class Aves; order Sphenisciformes; family Spheniscidae; genus Aptenodytes; species Aptenodytes patagonicus. The sequence goes on along the minus strand of NC_134955.1, from coordinate 58,548,283 downwards.
AAAACACTGCTTATTTATGTCAACTTTTCTTCACTTGGTTTGCCACTGATGGCATGATGATTTGCAATCCTGATTCTTCTCTTCATTCCGTATTTGTTATCTTTGCTGTCCATCTTTGATTCTTTAACAGAAGTTTGATATTTACTGAATATTCTGAATGTGTGGGATTATTGATGGCATGGTTTCCATACACAGATTGGAAGTACTATATTTGTACAGATCCTAGTCTCTTTGAGAACCTAGCATGGCTAGAACTTTAGGTGCTATTGGATTAATAAATAACACCCACTCCCATCTTTGTTGTTAATGAAAGCCATGTACCTGTGTTATAAAATGCACCTGTATTACGACACTATTATAATGACAGTGGTCAACAACAAAAAAATGATCTAATTTAAAACTGTAACTTGGTAAAATTAAATCCATTAATATCCCATTTAGTTTACAAATACAGAAGGTCCACTTTTGGCTCAACACCTTTAAGAAATTGGATCTGGTTAGATTTGTGGAACAGATGGAAGAGCTGGCATTTATCATACTTAGAATTTTTTATTACAAACAATGCTTGATACGTGTACTGTGACATTCTCGAGAACATTGATGTGCCACTCACTGTCATAGGCCCCATTCTTACGGCTTCTTGAGAGTGAAATGTGAAATTTTGCACTTCACTGGACTATTCCAATTTCTGTGTCAAGTTAATGGTGGCATTACTATCCCCAAAAGTTCCAAACTCATAGGACTGTCTTATAGTCAACAAGATGTACTAGAAAACTATTTATTTTGTGTTCTTCTAATGTGGTTTTAGCCCTCAGATTGCATTTAGACCACATATTCAGAGTTTTCTCAGCAATAATGAAGGTTAGAATTGCCATTAAACAAACAAACAAAGCCCATTTAAACAAAGATTAGTGAGATTTATAAGTTAGAATGCTCTTGAATTTGTCATCTATGACTGAAGAGAATGCACTGATAAGGTTTGAATAAAATCAGGAGAACTAGTAGTGATGAGTTCAGTATTAGTAATGGACTGTGAGAATTCATTTTACCTCAGTAGACCCATAGTCACATTTTGCATGATTATGAAAAAGTTCTTAAAAATCCTGGCCCCAATCCCTTCTAAAGTCAAAGAAAATTTTGAAGATGGCTTTGCTAGAGCCAAGATTTCTAGCTTTATATTTAGGATCTGTTTCTCTGGGGTGCTTTTGGTTGATGGTTCTGGAGCATATTTACCCGATAAATTACTTGTGTTGATTACAGAGGAGGCAGAAGTGGTGCTGCTTTCTGATGTGCACACTTTACACAGGCGGGTTCCCTGGTTCCTGGTGCTGCAGCCCTTGCTGCCAGTTACATGTTCCTTGGACCTGCAATGGCAGGACTGAACCCTGGATCCTGGGATGTGCTGTCAATGCAGTTCATATGGTTGCAGTACAATGCCAAAAGTAGTGGTGCCTCCTGTCAGTGATACTGTGGATCTATCTGCCTGATGGATTAGGTGACACATATCAGATACAAAGTAGCCTTTTAGTTTTTGAGCAGGACACTCACACTGGATTTTCTTCCTTTTCTTCTCATCCTGTAAGCTTTCATAAGTTAGAATGCTCATGTATGACAGAACGTTGCATTTGATGAAAATCATTACTCTTTCATCAGCTAGTCCTGCTTTTACAGTCCTGTTGATGAATCCTTAGAGATGTAGACTGTACTAATTTGCATGGGTAGCACTGGGAGTATACTTAATGGGACTGTCCATAGCTATGGTTTATGTGTTCCTGCTGCACAGCTACGTTCATCTCTGCCTGCTTACTAAAGTTTCCAATGGATTGGTTGGAAAAAGAAGATGTATCTATTACACCTTAGTTAAATCCCTAGTCACTTAAATTGACCTTTCCAGTTCAATGGGTTACTGCTCTGAAAGCCCCAAAATATTTAGCCAAGATGTGTAGCCCAAAGTCCATTCTAGTCCGTCAGTATCTTATTGTCTTCCTAAAGGTTTAGTTTCATCCTGTAAAATAAAATTTTTATCCTATTGTGTATAGCCTGCTGTCCATGTTTATGATAGAAAAAGAGCAAAGTATGTACTCTTCCAATTGACTGGAATATCAAGACTCTTTGCACTGTCTTGGCCTTCAGTTTTCTTAGAAATATGATTCCAGTTTTGAATGTAAAAGAGTTACAGAGAATTAAGATTTACCCAATTTGATTTTTGGTCTTGTGCATAGTCCATGTTTAATTGCTATGCATTAAAATGTATTGCACTAAACGTTGGATATTCACTGATGGTGAATCAAGTGCTTGTCTAGATTGATAAATGCTGTATCTTTCTATGTCTGCAAAACTCATAAGATACATGAAATAAGAAAAATGTATAAATATATATTTTTTAAAAATATTTATGTTGTTACTTAATACTTGTTAACCTGCACCACCACCAATTCAGATGTTAGGGTGAGTAAATCAGGTTACCGTTTTGGCCACTAGCAGGTTTCTAAATACTTATCTACAAAGATATTCCCCAATATGACTACTCCATATGTTCCCTTAGGTGCTGACTTATGAGTTTAGATATTTACTATACTATTATAAAAGCTGCATGCAATGATCATTCATTGATGTGTTTGATTAGAATACTTTCAACATTAATCTTTATCAACATGTAAGTTAACAAAAAAATAATGAGTGATTCTTTTCTTGGAAAAAGGGTATTGTTCCCTCAAGCATATTATTTTCTTTTCACTTCCCTTTTAGTTACACGCTGCAGGAGAAACAAAACAGAATATGAAGTTGAATCAATATAATGGCAAGCATAAAAAACCCCAACACAACAGTGATCACTATCTTTTGTTGTTGGTCTGGAATCTCTCTCCTAAATTTTTGATAGCATGTAATGTAGATGCATTAACAAAGAGTTAAGAAATAAAAGTTTGTTATATAATAACAGGAATTAATCTGATTTTCTTTTATAAATAGATAATAAAGAATAGATTTTCTGAATCTTTTGAGTAGGAATTTCCTTGACATTTACAGAAAGAAATAGAATTTTTTCTTTATACATTCTATAGCAAAAAATACAGCTAGAGACTGGGCTATTTCCTTAAGAGTAGATTCATGACCGAAACCCCTTAATTTCAGATGTAAAGTGGCTTGGCTGCATTCATAAACAGAGCTGTGAATTCTTTCCATCTGAACTTATGTTCTTTGATTTTCACTGACTGACTGACCATTTCAGCATGCTCTCCTGATCGTATATAATTCAGTCCTTGACCATGACAAACCAATCATTCACAACTGACCCTTGAAATTAATTAATGCCAATCACTGCTATCAGTCAAGAGGCATTCTGAGGGATTTCAGAAGAAGAGATTGATGTTACATAGTGCTAAAGGTAGATGTAGAAAATGCAGTCAGTCAGAGAATTTCAGAAGAACTTAAATAACATTTATAGATGGCTAACATCCTTTCTAGTACACGTAGTTACAAGATGGTAGTCGTCAACGTATACTAAAGCTGGAACAAGTGCTCGGTGTGAAAATGCTAATTTTCAGATACTTATATCTTGAAAACCATAGGTGGTCTTGGCATGGAAAATAACATGCTACCTCCAAATTTGAATCTCTAAAGCATAGCAGGAGGCAGATCTAACCAGCACTGTGACCATATGTGTTTGGGATTTCATACACAATAATTAATTTCCATTCTGTAAAAATGAATAATTTAATATAACATCCCACATCAAGAGATGCAAACACAAACTGATACTTAAAAAAAAAAAGCCATCGAACGAACTTTTTTCCTAATCAAAAGCAACTTAAAATGTTATGAATAAAAATAAAATGGAAAGAAAACTATTTAACTGCTTTTATTTCTCAACATAAGAATCTTATGAAGACTGTCTCTTGGCAATTGAAGGATGTTTAATTAAATAAAGGACTTAGAAGAAATATGTAATCTGCAAATGGATGCTATCTATATATGTACCTAACATCCATGTTCTTTTCTAACTGTGCTTCTAGTTATGACTATGTTTCCTCTTTCCTGTTAGATTTGCATGTGAAGATGAACCATCATCAAGATGATACTCAATATTTTTACCTAAACTCAATAAACCTGACACACCTGCAGGCTAAGTCTCTTCATTGAGAGTGATAACCAACAGGCTTTAATACCATTCTCTGACACAGATCAGGTCCATAAAAGTCTTTCTGGAAATTATCATTCTGGTGTCAGATGATCAACAACATCATCTGGGGGGTTACCTTCCCAGTGAAATGAGAGGTAAAGCATATATTGTCACTCTCTATGTCTGCTGAGAACATATTCACACCAACCTATCCGACACGTGGTACTTGTATAAAAACATGTTGTGCCAAATCTTCTCTCAAGTGATACTTGAAGTTTCTAAAAAAAACCCCTGTTAGCTGATGCATTTGTCTCCTGTTTACCACATTCAGCTGCCACTCCTAGCTCTGTCCAAAAGCAAAACAGCCTTTTTTTTTCCAAATAAAAAAACAAGTCACGTCGAGAGAGAAACAAAAACTGAATCTTTAGATTTGAATTGCTCTGCTAGAAGAAGATTGACTACAAATCAAAACCACGTGCCAGCCTGGAAGTTTTTATCCACCAAAAACTGTTGATCGGTGCTGAAGTGGGGTTTCAGAAATCCAGTTAGGCTCTTAGGCACATTTCAAAATCCCACTAGATGCCAGTCTGGCTACATATCTCAGAAAAAATGTGGTCCTTGTGAATGGCCTCTAATCTCTAATACCTGTTGGATCTTGATCCAAACTGTGGAATTAGGCCTGGATCCAGGTCCTACTGTGCAGCTAAAGCTCCCCATAGCTGCTAATGACAGAGTAATCTCTATTGCAGAATGGTGAAGGCTTCTGGGAGGTACATATGCCTTTTGGGGTGTCTTGCATAGGGTATATCACAGAACTGATGGCTGCCAGTCAAGAAGAAGATATTCCTCCACCCTTCTCTGCTTTGGGTGTCAGGGTTGCATTATATTACTAAAGAGCACCTATCAGCAAGCAAAGAACAGCATTCATTACTTTATGAGTAGAAAAAATGTTTGTTTGACTGGATGTTTGTGAGTAAGAAAATAGCTGATTTTTATCTTTCAGAGCAGCATAGCTAGAAAGGCAATGAGGGACCAGACTTCCAAAGTCCAAAACCAGAGACAGGGGCTAGCTGTGCTGTGCCACTCCTAGTATCTTGATAAATCACACTTGTTTGCAGTGGGTGTGAAGACTGTCAAGTGGAAGGATGTTGTTAATGATGACATTACTCCCATTACACAGCTTTTGCTTTTCTTAAGTGATGCTTAAAAACTTGTCTCCCATGCTCTACTACTTGTGGTATCATCACTGACATCTGTTCTTTTTAGGCTGCAACACAGTCTTGCCAGATCTACAGTCCACCAGAAACACTAGTTAGAATTTTTTTACATATACATATATATATATATATATATATATATATTTTCCCTAAAAATGCTGGTTCAGCAAAGAATTAGCAGTGTAGTGATGTTTTGGTAAAATTTTCAGTGAGTTGGTTTCTTAGGTTGAAAGTTGACTATTTTAAAAAATAAAGTAGCTTGAAATGTTACGATGCCAAATTTAGTTTCTGGATTGAAGAACCCATTAGAGATGATTATGTGAGGATGATAGAGATTTTCCCCCAAGTATTTTTGTTCATCTCTCAGAGTATATCGGATTGTGCCCCTGTACTCAGCACTGGGATTGTTTAGCCTGGAGAAAAGGAGGCTCAGGGGAGATCTTATTGCTCGCTACAACTACCTGAAAGGAGGCTGTAGCAAGGTGGGTGTCGGTCTCTTTTCCCAAGTAACAAGTGATAGGATGAGAGGAAACAGCCTCAAGTTGCACCAGGGAAAGTTTAGGTTGGATATTAGGAGAAATTTCTTCACCAAAAGGGTTGTCAAGCATTGGAACAGGCTGCCCAGGGAAGTGGTGGAGTCCCCATCCCTGGAGGTATTTAAAAGACATGTAGATGTGGTGCTTAGGGACATGGTTTAGTGGTGGACTTGGCAGTGTTAGGTTTACGGTTGGACTCGATGATCTTAAAGGTGTTTTCCAACCTAAATGATTCTATGATCCTCTGATTCTATACCAGCAGGCAACGTAATGTAATGTTCTTGCTACTTTTAAGCTAACTTAGGTGCGAGAAATTCTAGGTTACTAGACAGCTGCCTAGCCACAGCTGTATATTCCTCCGTGGCCGGATATGTTTTTTCCGCACTGAGCTCCCTAATGTCCTGGCTACACTGCCAGGAGAACCTGAAGAGGTTTGCATGTCCTTTCATTGCAGTAAACTTGCTACTGTGTGTGACTTCAATGAAGACGTACTCTTTGCTCACTGATGGCTAGTGCTACCTGCACGGCTCTGAGACAGCAAAGTGGGAAGGATAACTAACGGGTTTAACTAATGCCTTTCAGTACAGCATATCTCAACAGAAGGTCTGTTGCCCTTCTGCAAGTACTGCTTTTTGCTGCTCTGACTGTTGTTAATGAAGCTGCAGCTCGCTTCTGTCTACCCCTGGTTTCCGGTGTCTGGATTGGTTTGAGGTTGAGAGTGGTTTCCTGTTTCTGTGCAGCTCTGGGCTAGTCTAATTGAAACGACATGTCAGCAAATATGTGTCCAGTGTGGCTAGGGAAAGAGCCAAGGTCCGGTTTTCTGCAGCAAAGTGACTGAATATAGAAATCGCCATAGAAAAAGAAGAATAATCAATAAGCTGATGTTTGATGTGAACAGCAAAGTTTGTCTCCTTCTGGGAAGGCTGGGCAAGTGCATGGAGGGGAGAATAGGCCTTCTGCAAGAAGGACAAGACAAGGAAAAGAACAAGAGGAAATATTAGTGACAGGGGAAAATCTTTTCAGTAATTGTCCTCGGTTTCTTCCAACTTGACTCTGCATGTATGAATAAGTAGAATTGAATGAGGAAAAATACTAAATCTATATATCAAGTCCTCAAGAATGAATCCATCAGAAACAGCTTCAAGTTCATACGCCAAGCAATGAAATTATTATGAAAAAAAGGGCGATTCCAAGTATTGCTCTGTGTTACGAAGTGGGTTTTTTGGATAGTTAAGGAAACCATGGCCATTGTGTGAAGAATGTATCCATTCGTATGATTTGATTGAATTTCCAGCACTATTACTTCGCAGCTGCCTGTCTCTTGGATGCAGTATCTTCTTTTTGACATATTTTAACAATCCAAACAGGCAGTAAGAATCCATTGTTTCATGCAAAATGCATACATAAAAACAAATGAGGGACGTTGTCCAAAAAGGCTGACAGTCTAAGGTGCAGATCTTGCATTCAATTAGTTGGAAACATAAGACTACTCATGCTTTCTCCTACACAGAGTACACCCTTCCAAGGAACTTTGTATCAGATGCAAAACTAGAGCTGTGTCTAGGTCTTGGCAGATCATACATCTAAATACACCAGCTAAACAGTGGAAATGTTACTGAAGATTTACTCTTCCATTTTTACTGATGGAGAAATAAAGCACACAGTCTCATTGCTGCATCTCTTCAGTTCAAATTCCAGTTGCCCACACTGTCTAGTGTGGTCAAGGGTACTATGAAGTACCTTCTTCTCTGGAGAGAGAAGCGTGAGAGAGCATATTGGTGCACTGGAGAGGGGCTGAGATGTGTCTGGGACTGCCATAATATGGTCTGTCCTCAGCCCTGAGGTATGTGTCATTGCTGTTCAACTGGATTGGGAAGTTTACCTTTTGCCCTTACCTAGACTTCTTCTGATGTTTCCTGCTTTCCCAGTCACTTTTTCTGAATCCCCTGAATCACAGCTTGCCACAGCATGCTGGCAGAGTGATTTCAGCATGGAGGACAAAGGAAAGAAATGTTTGGGTCCTTTGTAGATGTCTGTCTGATAGGTAGTCTAAGTGTAAAGAGATGGGAGAGAACATCTGGGAGTTCTTCTAAGAGTTATGTGTCAGGTTGTGGCCTGTATTTATCTTTTTCAAGGTCCAAACCAGTTTTGACAGTAGTTTTCCCTCTTCACCATGCATAGGGTTACTGCAGCCCTTATATAGGTGAGATGAATTCGGATCTCAGTGCCAAAACTACAGATAAACCAGAGGAAGAATCTGAAATTCTGTCCCAGTCTTAGGCACATAAGCAATTGTCCTTTGTTCCCTGTTTCTTTTCCTGAATGGTAAAAGTTGAGATGCATTCAAGACAGACTGGGCAAGTTTATGGAAGAGAAATCCTTTGAAGATTGCTAAATACGTAGAAAACACATCCAGCTCTGGAAGTCCCCATACTGAAAACAGTTGGTGTCTGGGAAAGTATTAGCTGGAAGTATCATGCATGCTTGTTTGCCTTACTCTTAATCTTCCTTAGCCATCTGTTAATGACCAGACTTTTTAAATTTTTTTTTTCAAGTTGAGGTTGTGGGGTGATTCAGACACCCTTTCTTTTTTGTTACAGATAAAGTCACATTCCTTCTCTTGCCATAAAACACATGTTTCTGATGTTATTCTAGATCCCCTTTTTTCACACCAGAAGACAGCATCACAGACTGCACAGGAACTTATTCTTCACAAATGCTGTCTTGAAGGTGGTGGAGATTTTATCAGTCTTCCTCTGATTCTGCCACAGATTTGAGATTCACCAGTGCTGGAGGAAGCCCAACCCCTACTATAGGTCTTGACCTTGCGCTTTACTAGGGAAGACCCTTGTTCCTAGTTCAGTGTCATCAGGCTTTTTTTTTTTTCCTTCTCCTCTGGTGGGCTCTAAAACTTCTATGACTTGGATGGTTTTTTTTACCAGGTTCTGCTGTGTGTCATTCTGTCTCCCTTTGGATTAATTCAGAGCTGGGGATGAGGCAGGAGGCCCCAATTATTTCAAGAAGGCTTGTGCCCACTGGAATGGTCAACTCCTCTACGGGCTGCACTGGCTGATAGGTCTTTGGTCCTATCCAGCATGATTGTTCCCTTCATGCTTTGTTATCCCCGTCTCAATCTGTTTATTGTTTTAACAGGGGTTTCTATTGTGCCTTCCAACTTTTCTGTCTGGGGCATACATGGCAGTGTAAGCGTAATGGGCTATTGGAAACAATAGTGTTATTTATGTAGAGATAAAAGGGGGCAAAGTACTTTGTGGTTCTGTTCAGGCCTGTACTATCATATGGCAAGACTGAAAGAGTTGAATCCTACCTGGTTAAATCCAAATGGACTTCCAGCTGTGAAATACAGTAACTGAAAATGCTGTTGTTAGAAAAATGAAATAGGTTAGTGTTGCAAACCTTTCCATGCCACTGTGGCAGATGATGTTATTTTCTTTTGTTTGATCAGTATATTAAAAGAAGAGTTTGCTATTTCTTTTCCCTTTAGGGCCATATCACTTTGTTCCTCACTGTGAATCTCTGTCAAGAGCAACAAGAGGTTCGACAAGCGTTGCGTTGTATTCTCGTAAAACTTCTAACAACCACAACTCCTTCAAAGCCTTCCACAAACCAATTCAGGATTTGAGTCAGGGCACAGATGCAGAAGTGGTTAAACTGGCAAATACCTCAGTAACTCAGACAGTATATTCACATGATTGCTAGTCTGTAGTAAAATGGTATACTGGCTAAAGATACTCTTCTACTTTGGTGAATAAGGAGTTAACTGCATGGGAGGTGCATCTTGCTTCTCCTTGTGCAGATGTGGGGTGTGGGGGAATGACAAAAAAGTATCTGTGAGACAGAGTGTTTAGGAAATTAATCTCAGTTTTAGGAAACCATCTAGCTAACCTGGATCTGATTACGAGATTGAACACTGGACATTGAGAGTTTTGTTAATTTTTTTCACCCTTTTTTTCCCCAATAATATCTTGCTTTGATTTCTGGTCATAAAGATCGTCCCAGGAATTATACCTGAGTTTGACTGAATCTGTTTTTTCTGCATCATTTCACTTGCTTACACTACATAAACCAATGTTTTGGCTGATTTGATCCTTGGTAAGAAGGGGGACAGGTCAGTTTTGAAAAAACAGAATGGGGATCAAAGAAATGAAAAGAATACAACATTTTGTTGGGACAGTAATAGAATGGGAAGAAAGGAGACCCTTAAGAGCCTTTATTGATAAAGTTGTGGAAATGAACTTTATTTGCCAACCCACTTCTATTTTTGCTAAAACACAGATTTTCTCTTTGTCCTAATAGATGGAATTTTTTCAGCTTACCCTCACTTGTTTTCTAATGGGTTTAGATTCCCCCCCCCCCCCAAATGTCTGGGAGATCCATCACCCCAAATAAGTGGACTTTAAAGGTCAAGAGGGCTCTTATCCTTTTAGTTCCTTTCATGAGAGCTCTGAGCAGCAGGCACAGCAATCTCAGCATGGACTCAACCATATTTCCTCACAATGTAGCCAGAAACTGCATGCCTGCAGGGTAAAACAAAATTACCAGTGTTCCCCCATGAATGTCCTACACCTCGAGAGGCCACAGCCAGCTACAGAGCAGTTAGCTGCATGGCTGAGCACTAGCAGTAAATGCTTACTTTAATTGTGGCAACTGCCACTCAGAAGGGATGCATTTAATCTTGAAGGATAGATGTCTCAAGACATCTCCCCTAAGTGACACAAAGTCTCTGGATGTAGGAAGGAGAGCTGAAGGGTTCTGTATGTAGACAGTTTCTCTCTGAAAGAGAATTTGGATAGCTGCTAATAAATTAGCTTTAATATTAATCTAGTCCTTACGTAGAATGAAAATGGCTAATGAATGCACACGGAAAAAAGTGAAACCTGACAACATAGAAGAATACCAATAACACGATAAAGAAAACTCCCTTTTCTCATTTTGCCTATTATTATTGATGGCAATGTACAAATGTTTGCAGATTTGCTTGGAAACTATTTTGATTAAGCCATGCAATACAGCTGATGAAAACCCAGAATTCAAAATATACAGAAATTTCCTTTGGGACTAACACTCCTAAAAAAGATGGCCTAGGGCAGGAGGAGAGTGAGTGAATTGCTCCTACCTATGGACCGCAATGAGATCTTGTGGACATCATCACTGTCCTTGCCTGATCCAGTCAGAACCTGTTGCTGATCATTATTAAGCATTCTGTAAAGAATGGCAATAGCACTGCGATTTCTTGGAAGATAACCAACAATTAAGGTCAAGTATGAGTAAAATGGGTACAGTTTTTCAACAGCACTAAAGGGTCTAGGGGTCACTATAAGGATTTAGGCTGCAAACTCATCCAGGTGATTTTGAAAAACTGTGGGAGAATTCTTACAGCATTATATGAAATAGATTTTTAAAACCTTTGCTACTGTCAGTTACTTTGTGAATTTTAAAAGTATAACCTGAAGGTGTAATAAATACTGTGCAACCTGATCTGAAAGGAACTTTAGGTAACTTACTGTAAATGCACATACACACACATGATTCTTTCTAAATATATTGGCCTATTTACTACGGTAGTTACCTGTTTAAGACTTGCAGTTATATTAAGTAAAATAGCGTGCTTGGGCTAATACATTTTCAGAGAGCCTATTTGTTTTACTGAAGAATTTATTGCAGCAGTAATAACTGTCAGAGTGAAAGCGTGGTTAAAGTGCTAGAGACAGGACCAACTGCAAAGGGTATCTATCAAACTATCGACTTCCTGCCAGCGGTGTTGTGAACTCTTTTGTCATAAACTCAAGCACCCAGAGTTGAAACCTCGATCAATGAAAGGGGAATCTGGTATCCAGCTCTTTTAGAGAGGGCATCTCTTCTGTTTGACCCATTAGGACACAAATAACAGTTTTTATACAGTGCAGGTTTGATTTATAGCGAGCCTTCAGGTTAGCTAGTGACATTTATATTTTAAACGATGTGAACAGCACTTACCATCTGAAAGAGTTAAATACAGAGCTCACAGTTGCACTCTAATAAAAAGTTTTAGCTTTGTAACCTGCAAATAGAAATTTCATTACACTGTGTAGTTATTTGCCATGCAGAATTTTATTTCTTTTTCTCTCCCCGCCCCCCCCCCCCCCCCCCCCCCCCCCAATTTCATTTCATTTTTAGCATCCTGGTACCATGGAGAGTATGGTCTTGTCTGAAAATGCTGCTGACTGCTGTTCCCTCAGCATTCCCAAAGGCAGTATGCTTGGCAGTATTCCTCTGTCCTCTAGGGACATAATTCACCTATTCACTCTCCAAAGCCCCTCGTCTCTCAGAGCTTCTATTTCACCTGTGGCTAGAAACATGTTTAAAAATTCTACATATTATGATCACATTTATAGATACAGCGTAATAAAAACTTTCTGAATAATTTGTATTTCTAACCTTTTCCTAAAATCACTTTATAATGTAGCAGCAATGTGGATACAAGCTGTGGCACATAGGGCATTTCATTCTTGGGATTTATGTATATCATGGAGTCATAGGATCATAGAATGGTTTGGGTTGGAAGGGGCCTCTAAAGGTCATCTAGTCCAACCCCCCCTGACCCAGGCAGGGACAACTTTCACTAGATCTGGTTGCTCAAAGCTCCATCCAACCTGACCTTGAACACTTCCAGGGATGGGGCATCCACCACCTCTCTGGGCAACCTGTTCCAGTGTCTCACCACTCTCATCGTAAAAGTTATACACATATTATTATATAGTGCAAGCTCATAAGTATTTTAATTATGGCCATTTGTGACTAAATGCCGTATGTTGTAACCTAGTGTGAGAAACATTGTAAAAGAACCATGTTAAATATGTGGACTACATTTGTTGATATCTAGGACCTCACAGAGTTTGCTTTTTTAAAAATATGGACAGCAGAAGGACCCAAACTCAGCTCTGATTCAGTTCAAAGATGTGCTTGCCAATTGGAGGCAGCTGGGTCACACTTTGCTTGCCACTGCAGATTTCTACTGGGAATTTCCTTTTTGGATCAGTGCATCTGGCTGTTGGACATGCAAATCTCCCTAGATGCCTTCTCCTCACTTTTGTTGGGCTCAGACTGGCTTGCTGCTGTTGGTCAAGTTGTGGACAGGGTGTTTTTTCTAATGTTCCGGTGGGTGCCTTACATGTGTCTGTCCCATGAATGGGACAACAGGTGATGCTACCCAGGGTATTGCACTGTTGTGCAGGGTTAGACTGTGTACTTCTCAGTGTAGCAGTGTGAACACTGAAACCAGTGCTCGCCTGCTGCTCTGTGTACTTTAGTAATTTTTAGCAAGATTTTTGATTCATGTGAAGAAATTTGGATATAATTGTTTTTCTTATTTTAGAGCTCCAGTAGAAGAGAGGGGTAGACATCAGCTTGGTTTGTCATTGCTTGCTGCAGCCTATTTACTTTTTGGAGGCTGGGGGGAGGTGCTTATTTATATTATGCCTTTCATATGTGTTTCCTATTTTTACAGGGGAAACTTTCATTGAAATTTGAGTTCTGTGGTGCCGTTAGCTTGATCATTACAGTATCATTTCAATATGTTTTGCTTCAGCGCAAGCTTTCACAAATATGTTCCATTCTCCCACCAACAAGAAAAATGGCCTAGGTATATTGTTGCTGTGTGTGTGGTACAAGCCTTGTACCTCAGAGGAGGATCTTTTCGCCTGCCTCATAAACAGAACTTTTCCCTTGCTAGATGAGATTTTTTGTGCCATTTGTCTGAAGCAAGGTGATGTATTGCAACGCAGGAATGAAAAAAGTTTAGTGCATTCCGGATGTTATACAAAATACATTGCCAGTTTCCATCTTTGCATAAGCCGTTTTTCTCGCATGCCATAGTTCTTTTTTTAATTAAAAAGGAGTGTCTCCAGACATTGATATTATTTTTGAAATTTAGACGTATGCACCACTTATGTGCTATGTAACACCCTAACATGAAGTGGTTGATAACATTTCTATGTGACTGTTTTAGAAGAATAAAAGTTTTTGTGTATACTGGGGAAAGTGATTCCTGCTTTCATTTTAGTAGTTTTGCACAGTGTAACATATGCAATTTTATCAATACATCTTAAATCGTCCTGCTGTGCATTAGGCCAGTTTATCTGCTGCAGTCTGAATCTCATTTGCTCATCCTCAGTCATATGATTGTCATCTCCGAGTACTCCATATGATCAGATTCAGTGCTGCTTGGGTTACACACTGAAAATGACGTGTTCCTGCAAAATTAGACTGTACAATAACTATTGTCGTAATGAAGATGAGAAGAGTTGTCTCCTTTTTGTGTTAGAGCGTTCTGTCTTAAGCACAAAACAAAAAAGTTTTTTACATAAATATTAACCTTTAAGTGAATTGTTGCCTTGAAACATGTCAGAAAATTTGAGTCAATCATAGGATTTCTCACTGAAGAGCTCACCTCTCACCGAGAAGGAACGTGTTGTGGGGAACCTTCCCTTCATGCTTGTGTTATCACTGCTCACATCCTTACGAGCTACAACTGCATGCTCCTTCCAACAAATCCAGATTCTCTTAACATTTGCTGATGATGTGATTCAGATGTGCTATTCAGCCAGAAGCAAACATCTCACCATCTCTGAACAACACCTTTTCAGACCCCCGTGCTATTAGCACAGTATTTTTGTTTTAATTAGAATGAGTGATATGCTGCTAGTAAGCATACATATCATGTTTCTTTCTGTAGACTTGAGGCTTTTATGGTTTGGCTTTTAAATTTACTCTGTTTACAATCAATAAAGTGTGCTATGGGCTCAATAAGACCAAAATTAACTTAACACAATTAGCTATAACTCAAACTTTCTGCAGAGCTGGTCCTTTATTCACTGTTTGCATTAAATCACTAGAAAGTGACTACAAGGTAGAGCAGAATCAGATCAGACTATTTAAATCTAACTGGTATTTTTTGCCCTCCTCCAAATGGTTTCTGCTTATCCTATAACTTGAGAAATAAAAGAAAAAAGAAAAAAAAAAGATAACCTTCTCAGTCTGTGCTCTGTAAGGAACTTTATTTCGGGGGCCTAATCTGAGCCTACTGGCTGCAGTCCTGGTATGGCTGGGAGTCATACCTGTGCCTCCTGACTCGGGAAGCTCGGGGATCAGCTCTGAACTGTGGAGAGGCATTTTAGGGTGAGGTGGGGCAGAGCACACAGCAAATTTCCAGACATGCTGGCTTCTGTGGTCCCTGTGGACGCTCTCCCTGCCCTGGCTGGAGAGTTGGGATGCCAAGCAGGGTGTCACTGGGGGATGTGTCTCTGCCCCGGCAGGGAGGACGCACCCCAACAGCTCAGGAATGTGTGCAGAGCAAGAGCCGTGGTTTGGCCAGCCCTGATCGGAAGCTGAACAAGCGTCTGTGCTGTTTACTTGCATTAACAAAGCTTCAAAAATTGACTTTCCTCTTTCTTTAACTAAATGTTTTCATTGCCTTGGCCAGCACTGACAAACCACTCTGAGAATTGAGTGATAAAGTAAACAGCGTGAGTGATGTTTATTGCTATTCTCAAATAATGATAGCAATTTTTTAAATGATTTTTCACCTAAATGGTGTTTCTCTAAAATCATGTAGGAGTTCAGGCTGATATTAAGACCTAAATTGATGCCAGGGGAGTTGTGATTTGGAACAGAGATCATATATTTTATTTCTAAACCCACATTTTTTCTGGAACACAGCAAGTATGCAGAAGACTGTCATTGTTAACATTCACCCACATTCAATTTTGTAGATGCTTAACAAGTCTTTTTTAACTAATGACTTTACAATTGAAAGGAAATATGTAAATGAGGCAGTCACAATAAACATTACAGAAAAAGGATAATTAAACTACATTAGTCCATGTGTCTTTTTTTAAAAACTCTTCAATTTTATAAACAGAAAGCAAAGTTAACTAAGCAGTTAAAGAATCATACTTCCTTCTAGTATTTTGGTCACTGTACCCAGAATTTTTTAATGCCCTTGTTTCAGAGTTTCAGCTGACAGAAATTGAGAAAATATGCATGGATAGAGTGTTTCAGATGCTAAATTAAATGGTGACATGTTAGAAAGCAGTGTATATATTTCCAGCCTGGAGCTCCCAGAGCTATTGTACAAAATTCCACATTAATATCTTACTCAGTTTCTGTGATTATATCCTTTATATCACTGAATGTCTTGGCTGCCAGGTAAAATAAAACCATCTTATGTGTCCTCCTAGAATTATGCCAAACCTAATAATGTGTGAGAGTTGGTCCGCATTTTCTGGAGCTGGCGATGCTAGCCTGTCCTCGCAGACTAATGTGTAATCAATACATCTTTCACTGGCGACCAGAACCCTAGTCAAGCATGCAGAGACGCCAGTCAATAAATCATAGCTGGAGGTCACTGCCACGGCAGCTTCATGCCCCGGGGTCGTGCAGCTTCGCCTCAGACCTGGCCATGGCTCTTCGGGCTGCCTGGCAGCCACAGGTCAGCGCGAGGTCAAGTTTATGCCCAGCGGGGTATTGGCCTCTCAGATGCTGTTTTGCTGTTTCTGACACTGACCATTAATTCTCCTCCATTTAACCCTTCCCCACCAGCCCCGGCACAGCCTCAGCTGGGGCCCGGGCACGCTGGGGAAGGATGCCTTCTCCTGAATCGACCGCTGTAGAAGTCCTGTTTGACATTACTGTTCCTCTGCCAGATTTTAGCTTTTTCTCAGTCGAGAGAAAACAGGAGGCACTTCTTCGCAGAAATTTCTGAAGTCAGGAGGGGCTGCAAGTGCTTGTGGAAGTCAGGTTTGGGGTGTCTAATCTGATGTACAAAATGACCCAAGTCAGTGAGCTCACCCCACAGGGTGTCAGGAGTGATGTTTGCCTACAACTATAACATGCCTTTATAGCTACAGGCTTGTAAAATGAAGAGCAATATCAAAGTTGCTTGAGGATAACTTAATTTTTTCGACTTACTCTCCAATAGCTTAAATAAATATATGACCTCAGTATCTTAAGGATTCACCTAAAACTCACAGTGAAATAAATATAGCATCATGAAGCATCCTTGCACTACCCTTATCATCCTCAAGTGAGCAGGAAGTACTTATCAAATCACTGGGAAGCCTTGCTCTCATAAGATTTGTAAAATTTTAAACCTCATTTGTGGACCATAAAGTTCTGTACAAGCTCAGATATGCAATATATACTTGACCTGCTGAGTACATTGCCACAGGAGGTAGCCAAGTAAAATAATTTGACTTGAGTAAAAAGGGGCAGATACTTTTATGATCACTAATAACATTTTTATAGCTATGAAAGCCAAGATAATAAGGATAATCAAATCATACATTTCAGGACATAAGCTGATTATAGTACCAGGAATGGTCAGGAAGGAATTTTACCTTTTGTCACCAAAAAGGAAAAAAAAAGTGCACAGTGACTAAAATTATATTTTAAAAGGACTTAATAGTCTTAAAGTTGGGCACTAACAGCTGTAGCACAATAGACTAGGCAGGGCTGAAGGCTACTCTGGTACAAAAAAACCTTTGCTTAGCTTCTACATTCTGGTATCTAAAAAACACCCTTATGGCTTAGACTTGTCAATCATCATACCTCTCTGCCTGCCCTCTGTACTCTCCCAGCAACACCAGGCCTGACACCTCATTCAGTTGTATTCTCTCCAAGTGTTTCTGTGCCTTATAACTCCCATTCCTACAACATTACTGTTTTTTTCTCATTAACCAAGATTTTACTCTTTCATCATTTAAAGCTAAGCTGTTTCTTTTCTAAAAACTAAAAAAGGCCACACTGCATACTTTCCGGTACGAGGTTCCCTCCACTTTGCATATGCTGCACATGATCCTGTCCCATTTGCAGTAGACAGGAATAGTGTCAGAGGCTCAGCCAGGGCCCACAGGACCCAGGCAGGAGATGGCCCTTCACAGCATCAGGTCATTTAGGTGATGTGTCCTCCCTGTGCCTTGGGAACTGACTGACCTCTCCAAGGAGCAGCACAGTTTTGCAGTGCCCCTTACTCAGCCCATTACTGGGCATAACAATTTAACACCACATGAGTGAAAACTAACATGTATGGTTAAGGAAAGTATTAACCTGCAGCACCATCTTTCAACAAGAATAATAATGTTCTTTTTCTTAGTGTGCAAGTCTTGAAAGAAATATTTGCACCGCTAATTTGTATATGCAAATAGCTTTTGAGAGAGATGCTGCTGGTAGCAGTCAGAGTGTTTGTTCTTTTCCCTATTATTTCTAACTAGAAGTTATTTGCAGAAAAATCTTCTAGGACACTGTGTGTGGATAGACAGAATGAGGTTTCAGGACAACTGTGTGCTTTCTGCAAGTTCTAGAACAGAGGTGCATGTATAAAGTGAGTTATACTTAAAGTGTTACTTTAGCAGTGCAAAGTTAGATATCTTCTGGACTCTCTCCCATGTCAGTGGAGAGCCTGTGTCAGCTCCAAAACATGATTAATTTAACCAATCTCTGCACATACCACCTTACAGTAGGACAAATTGCCCCTCTCTCTCACCACCTACAGACAAACCTGGACAACCAGATCATGCTAAATTCTGACACTGCAGAATTGAAGTTAGGTGTGAGAAATCACAGTATCAGCGTATACACTCCTTTTCTGGAGTCCTGCTTCTTATCTCTACTTTAAAGCACTAATAAAAGGTAGTTATGGAGACTGCAAGAAGAAGGTATTTTCTAGAAACTACCCTCATACTGAAGGTAGGCTGTCATAAAAAAGCCCACAAACAAACAAAAATCACCCAACATGAATCTGCATTCAAAACTAAATCAGACTAAGACATCCAAGGAATG
Source organism: Aptenodytes patagonicus (assembly GCF_965638725.1). Lineage (NCBI taxonomy): Eukaryota > Metazoa > Chordata > Aves > Sphenisciformes > Spheniscidae > Aptenodytes > Aptenodytes patagonicus. Next base: position 58,529,573 of record NC_134955.1, on the reverse strand, counting down.
ACAGAGAGGCTGTTGATGAGGTAAAAGTTTCATCAGCAGGAATGGAGTTGACTGGCCTGACACCTTAAGATGAATGAGACTAGCACGCCATCTGCGTCTTTCCAGTGCATTTGAATTTATTTGTGGGAAGCAAATATTAAGTTGTATAGGACAGCCTATTTTTTCCTGTGGATCCTAATTGTAGAGTAAGAACAATTTGTCCCCACTCTGTCTTCCCTCCATCCACCTCCCTCCTCAAGATAATCATTAGAAAAGTAGAGATGAAGTTAAATCTAATCTTGAAAAGATTTGGTGAATGTATGTCCAACTGAACAACACCCACTGTTATATTGAACTAATTTCTTATGCTCAGATGGTGTAGCTGAAGCAGTGTTTATAAAAAGCAGAAGTATGAATTTGTACATTGGGTATCTGCAGGCAGGATTATTCACAAATGCTTGGCACTGGTGCCAGTGACGGCTTTTGTCAGGCAATGGAAAAGAGCTGTATGTAAGCGTGTTTAGGAAAGAAGGGATGGCCTTTGATCTTTGCAGAAAAAAAGTCTATTGAGGGATATTTCTACACTGATTCCAGAATAATAATGGGAGTGACTGAAAATACAGAGGAATAGAAATAGCAGGTCCCATTTGTCTTCAGTGCTCTGATATCTGACCTAACACCCATTGCTTGAAATAAACTAAGCTGTTCAGTGGCAACTGGACACATCTGGTAGTACAATTTGCTCATCGTCTTTAGGTACTTGAAATAGTGCTATATTCTGCCTGGATTTCCTGTTTCCATGTATATTTCTTGACGCTTATAAAATCTAGCTCTACCAAACCAAGGCACTTTACAATGATATATGGTCATTGCTTCATTCTTTTTTTCTGTCAAGATAAACCTCATGAATAATGTGATAATAAATGTTGTACTAGAACTCAGAAATGACTAAGATTTCTATAATATAGAAAGTTCTGATGTTTTAAGATGAATTTATGTTGGTATGGTTGCACAGATGCTAATGAATCTGAAGTGTGTGAAATTTGTTGGTGGGTTTGAGACAGTGGATTAAAATTAGAAGGAAAATTGGTACAAGAAGAAAAGAGGCATGAAAGAAAAAAATGCAGTGGGGGAAATCAGGATAGGAACAAAGAAGGCATGCTTATCTTAGACTTGGGTTCACCGCTGAGGAAGCGTGAGAAGTTCTAGAGAGAAGGTGCATACAAGAAGCTCCTAAAGCTATGTTAGAAGTCTGCTTGCCTGTAGGGCTAAGATAAAATAGGGTACAAAAGCTTGCATGGAAATTGCTTTTTGTGTTGTTTTTTTTTTTTTCCCTCCTCCCCAGAGGAAGATGGGGACATAGAAACATGTATGCCTAGAAGGTCTGGAACTACTGTGGTGAGGACACCTGGCATAGCAGGGGCTAAGATAAAGAAGGGCCACAGGAACTGGAAAAGAGAGAGACAGAGAAATAATGCAGTAAAGCACGGCTAGAAGTTAAGTTGGAACACATGGTAGAGACGGCTGTTTTAAAGTATGACCTAATAAACAACTGTAATGCAAGGGTGCTAAAATGGATATGAAATTTGTTTGTGATGACATTAGTGGTTGGAATAAACTTAGTGCAGCAAACACTGAAGTTCCTAGTGTAATTTTGAGGAAATAAATTAATGGAATATATCTTGAAGGAAGGATATTTTTGGTCTACGCAGAGAGGTTAGAAGTGGCAGAACATTGCAGTGCTAGGGATCCTTGATCACTCAGGGCAGCTTTGTCAACACCAGCACACAGCAAAGTCAGCTGATAACCTCCCAGAAATGGGAGGTAGAACACAAGGCAGAATAGTCAAATTCCAGTGGAAGAGAGCTGTATTAATAGCAGAGGTAGTAGTGGTAATGCAAGTAAACAACGTAAGTAATATACAAAATACCACATTTGATTTTAGTTTTCTCCTGCAGAAAAATGAGAGTTTAATCTGTTTATTGGAACATGGAAATGACTTGTGCACCAAATGTTTTAAGGTTAAAAAGTAGGCCGGAGGCAGCCTATTAATGTGTGGTTAAACAGTCAACATAGAGCACTTGTGTGAATAAAGACTGTAAGAAGATACTTTCATAACAGTTGATATAATAGAGAGATACCTCACAATATTTCTGAGTTCAAAGCACAACAAATTCTAGTTAATCAGATAGAGGCATATAGACTGCAGTTTTGTTTGCTGCAAATTAAGAAGTCACTTCAGATAATCAAGAAGACAGTTTGTATTCTAAAAAATTAACAGGGAAAAAATTATATGTCCAGACATAGTCAGAAGTAACTACATGGTGGAAGAACTGTGGAGCAGCAATACTGTAGCAGCACTAGCAGTGACCTTAATTAGGAGAGGTTACTGCTTTTCCATAATCCATTCAAATATATCTCTGCAAAGTAGAGAAGGTTGGCAGAGAATCTCCTCCACACCTAATCCTTTTCAGACCTAATTCCTATTCATTCACACTCCTGGATGAGTAATGTTGGTAATCTCTCTTTCTCAACTTTGTAAACAAACAAACAAAACCTACAACCCCTAAATTTTTAAAACAAAACCCCACAAAGTAAAACAGAAAAGAACCCACAGTGGAAATATTAAGAGCAGTATTGGCAAAAACCCCAAACAAACCAAACCCCGATGAAAATTTGTACAATATCTACAGCCCCCTGAAATATAGTTACCTGAATTTGGATTTTCAGTACAGCCACATTTCTTGCTTTCACTGAAGAGCAGTGAATTATAAACGCTGTTGCTCCTGAACCCTTCAACTGTATGAGACGACTAGGTGTAAGTGGCATTTATAACCTTCCATAAGGTTTTTTAGTATGCTGTGATCTTTAAAAAGGCATAGACTAGATACAATGAAGTGAGTTAAATGAAAAGAGAAGGCATTAACAATGGATTTCATCTTAGTATTTAATTAGCTAGAGGCCATGTAGGAATAGACTAAATATCAGCACAGGGTTCTTGATTACAATCTTAGAACAGATGGGCATTTTTATCTTGAAAGGATGACCAGCTTATCTGTAGTTTTCCAGCTATCATGACTGATCTATATCTTCTTTATCCAGGCTAATCAAGTACAGAAAGTTTATTAAGATAATAACACTGAAAGTTATCACCAGTTAGGCTTTCTAATCTTGATACAGTTTTGCTGTGTACTGTGTTTCAAGAGGTCTGTCAGCCAACGAAGGCTAAAGTTTGAGGGGTATCATTTACAGACCTGCAATGATTTTTTTTGCTCAACAACAAGTAACTTAAAACCCAGTTTAAATTGATGGCAAAAGGTTATTGTCATGACAACTCCAACAGGTTAAACACAGGCTCTGAAAACAGGGTAAAAGGTGGAAATCATCCCCCAGGACAAGCAGGTTGCTGGGTCTCCCACTGACTCTAGTTTTCTGGCACTGCCCACTAAACTGCCTTCTACAAACATGGAAGAAGAGATTAAGCTGGTAAAAATCAGAGTAGTCACAGTATTGGAATTTATGCCAAATGGTGTAGATGAAATGATACACATAGCCAGTGGATGTACGCTTAGGAGAGCTGACTGTCGGCAATGTAAAATTAGCATTTGCTTTTTTAATGCATGTACATGCTAAACATTGTCAGAACAGTGCTTTTGTTTTTTATTTTTAAGAAATTGCATTTTAAGAGTAAAAAATATTCCCCAAGAGATTTTAAATTTATTATTATTAAATTAAATTATTAATTTAATTAATTTAATTATTAAAATAATTAAACCAAATTATGTGATGAGAGATGTCCTCCATCCCATTAGGATGACTGTATTTTTGCATAATCGAGAAGAATCGGTTGATTTTGGATAGGTTTTACATCAATACAGCACTGTGTCAGTGTTCAGGTTACTGCATGACACTTCAGCTGGAGAGACAAATAGAGCTGCACTGTTTTAATAGCCTGAAAAAGTTTTTGTGTTTTAAACCTTATTTAATTTTTTTCCCCAAAAAAAATCAGAAGCATGCATACTGTTGCTACTTGAGTACTAGAACCCCATCTTGCTTTTGGAGGTCCTGGCAGTATATCGCCTGAAGAGATGTCTTGATGTCTGTACAATCATCTACATGTGCATAGAACGGAACAGGGTCTATATCGGTTGTTATGGCATTTCTTGCCTGGCCTTGACAAGTCAGAAATTCTCGAGGAGATGGGCTACGGGGCTTTTGACTGAAAGATCAATGCTTAAATAAAATCTGTGTGCTGATTACACATCTCCACGATCAATGAGTCACTGAAATTCCATAACAAGCTAAATATTGATGACCAGAAAACAAATGTGTACAATTGCACTTCACTGGTTTTCTCTCCTCTTCCTAATTTCACCCAGCCTTAATAAATATGAGGTTGTTACTGCCAGTTATACTACATGTAACCAGTTATTTTGCTGTAAAGTGCTACCATTTGCTGTTATTGATCTTACTTATCTTTTTAATTATTGAAGTGACCTGAGGCTTGGTTTGGTCAGCCATGCAGGTCATTTTTCTGTCTTAATGATGTGAAATGTTATTGTCAGGGTGAGGGAATCAGAGTGCCCATAGTTTAATGCTCTTTTACATGCCAATTACTCCCCAGACTATAGAACGGCTGCAGTCAATTAAATATCAGATCTGGAGGTCATCTGTCTTTTCCTTCACCTCTCTGTGACTGAAACCTAGCAATAGAAATCTTTGATAATCTTGCCTTTCCTATGAAAGAAGTTGTGTACTAAAATTTACAGGTGATTGAAAACCCAGGTCATTTTTCTGCCAGAGACAAATTTGGGAACAGAGCAAAAAGCATAGTCATGTTGTTGAAGACCAATTTAAATTTAAAATGGACTTGAGTGGAAATACTTAATGTGGGTCGGAGAGATTATCAGTTTTGTCATGTGCTAGTTTTATAAGCAAGTGGGTCAGTTTTTCAAAAATTGGTCAGAGACACTTGTTGTCTTGACCAGAATATGACCAGTGATGGCATGGTGGTGCTGATGGTGGAATGAAGGTTCATGTATCAACCATTTAGTGTGTGTGTACCATGGATGAAAATACCACTGTATTTTCAGGATCTCCCACCTTTTGTACCATGGAGAGTGCTCTAAGCAGTATGTAGTATAATCCAAAGTTAAACCTTGTGAATAGGTTTTCCAAGGAATTTTTCAAGACCCTCAAACAACTGTTCATTACCTTGTAACTTAACGTCCTACTAATATTTGAGATTTGTAGCTCTTTAATTTCACTGCTAAAATATTAAAGAAGTCTCATATTTCTTGCTCCACCTCTTCTTAGAGCTCCTAGGAAGTGGCTTCAGCCTACAATTTGCTGCGGCCCAATGTAGTTTTAGAGAAATATCTGGCCATTTAGTCTGTTGTCATATGTAACTCTCATATAAATCTCCCCTTATATTGATGTTTTAGATATATATTTTGAATTTTAAAAATCTTTATGATAGGAAGGGGCAAAGAAATGTTTTGAGAAGAGGTTTTCATTTGTGTCATTGCAGGGTTGTTCACCTTTCCATCAGCATATCCAAACCCTGCTCTTTAGGAAGGCAGTACAGCCTAGCGAACAACAGTGCCTGAACCCTTACTCTGAGCCAGCCACCCTTTCCTAGTTTTTGATGCTTGTACCAGCTAGTGTAGCTCTTAATTCCTGTAAAAGACAAAGTTATGTAGGCCTTAGAGGCTATTTGGAAACTGAACCAAATGTTCAGTGCAGAATTTTGGTATCTGCTTTTCAGTGGATGTGTCCTGGCAGGCAGCAAATTTCTGGCTAGTTCCCTTTGTTGGCACTAGTCTTCAGAGCCCTAGTGGCCTAGGATTTGCCTGTTTGAGAGATTTTCTCTCTTCAGCTGACAGAGCAGTGGGCGACAAATCACTCTGGGTGTGATCCAAAGCCCAGTAAAGTCAATGGAGACATTTGTGGAAGGGAGGTTAGCAGGACAATCTTTAGTAATGATTTCTCCAGAGCTCTTTCTTACAGTTGGTTTACCATTGATCTGATTTTTTAACCTTTGTAGCAAGCTGAAAAACCCACTTCGCTGTTTCCACTCTACTGAGAAAGGCTGAGCTGGGAGCTGGAAGGATTTTTTGTTTGTTTTCTTGACATTAGGCTGGTGAGTATTTACCTATCATCAGAGGGACATTTTTAAAAAAATTTAAATTTTGGGAGGGATGTAGCATAAGATAGTTGCTTATTGAGGGTTTTGTAACTATAAACGAATAACCTAAATTATATTTATAAATGGCTATAACAATCCCCTCTTCTACCTTTCCTGAGATATTTCTTTCTTTGTACTTTCTACTGCAAGAATAACTACTTGAAGCAAATGTGCTTTGTAATATTGCACTGGGGCGCTATGGATTTTTAAAAAGTACCTTTTTTGCGATATGTTAAAAAAAATCTTGTCTGATTACAACTTGTTAGCTTTGCTGCTGCTCCAGTTCCGTTTAGGAAAAAAAAATATGGCTTTATATTCCCTCCCACTGATTTTCAACTAAAACAGAACTTAGGTGCCTGCTGATCCTGCTGGCTTTTTTAAATGAAAAACTTATCCTTCTTAAACTACTGGAAAATTATGTTTAAAAATCAGCATAATTTCATTGCCTTTTATTTCTGTCTGTCATGAAAACTGCTAGGCTGCTTTCTGGAAAAACCCAACGTAATTTAATGCACAAATTTAGTTATAGTTATGAATATACTGACTGAAAAATATTTGAATGATCCAGAGATATTAGTCACTCTACAGTAAAATTGTATGTGTGCATACATTGGGAAAAAAAATGTGTCTATAGGTGCCTCTATCTTCATAACAGATAATTGTATAAGATTGAGAATTGGCAGGTTCAGTAAGGAGTGACTTTGCCTAACCAGTGTACCAAGAGTGGTTCAGCCATTTAAATTGCAGAGGACATAGAAATTAATACAAAATTATGACATCACATGCCTGCTATTTTTAAGAATGGTAAGGACAGTCAGGAGAACAGGAAATAAAACACTTCACCTGAAGACTGACAGAAAATGACAATATTTCTGATTATAGAACCACCTGGTGGTTTTGCATAATTTCCCAAGTCTCTTCAATAAGGAGGATATACATTGGAAGAACCAACAATGGTGACAAATTCAAATCTTACAGCGGTCAAAACTCACATGCTGTTCTGAATCTCTTGTTTATGAAAATTTGTGGTGTTTCATAAAGCTAGCTTTTTTGGTGAACTTCCTAACATTCCATTTCCATTTATTCTTCCTGGAGTGACTGCGTACCTGTCCTTTTCAGTTCTAATATTTTGTAGCAAATAATTGTCCATAAGAAAGGAGATAAAAGTATGACCGGTACTACACATGCAGCCTGGTAAACCTCAATGTACCCTCTAGCAAGCAGTTCAGTGTGCAAGACAAGGCATGGGTTGCAAGACAAGAATAACCGCTAAGACCTTACATAAGCCAGAGAATTTCACTGGAAGGATTATTCTGCATCAAACCCTTATTTTTTGACTGAGTAGGAGGCAGGGGAAACACTGACTGCACTGATGGAAGAAGTTCATGTGATGGAAAATCTGCTCCATCTCCCAGTTTCCAATGGTTAGTTACATTCACTGTTCAAACCATGTGCCTGGCTGTGGCTGAAAAGATCATAAATACTTGAAGTGTACAGCTTGCATATTTTAAATTCAGCCAACTGACCATCAAATGATCCTTAATGGAAAGTTCAAAGAAAATTAGTACTCTGTATTGCAGGTTTCCAGTTCTATGAGAAACCTTTTGGTGTCTCTACTTTCCCTCCCTGTCTATACTATTATTATAGGGAAGGTATCGCACAGTTCTAGTTTGGCACTGTTTAGTCAGTGTCTGAATAAAAATTAGCTGGGGAAGCCAACAGTGGACATATTTTTCTGTCTTTGAGTGGTAACATTTTGTCACTAACGTCTGGCCTAGCATGCGTGACCAACATTGCAGGAGTTTGTCACATGCTTAAAAATGAGAGTAAAGCACTTCTATCCCATTACTTTTTGACTATGAAGGAATTCAGCTTACCCTGTGTCCCTAGGTTGCTAGAAAAATTTTGTTTGTTGCTGGGTCACTCAGAACCCGATAGTCGTTATTGCAGTGACTGTCATATTAACAAGTCTTCAAATAATTTGGAATAAAGTGACTGCCATAATAAATCAGAGTAGTGACCCAGCAATCCTAATGTCCTGTCTTTAACATCGCCTGGGACCGGATGCTTCAGAAAAAATAGTAAAGAGTATTCTTACTTAAACTCCATCTGTTGGCTTATTTGCAGTGTCATTTTCTACTAGTAACATTATATTCATACTTAGAGTGGTGGGAAGTCTCTTCCACCAACCTAGACTTGATCTGTTTCTTCAGCAATAGCCTCTGAGCATTTCAAGGAAGTAGACACAGTCTTATAAAGTTCACCCTGCTGCTGCCTGTACTTCTCAGAGACTGTTTCTCACTCATTACTGCAAGTGGGCGAGTGCCTTTTTCAAGCCCTGTAAAATTGGAAAATCTAACAGATGGTAGATATGGCCTATATGCCTGAAGTCCCTTCATATCACTCTGTCATGTTTCCAAAACTACTTTTCAATGTGCTTTCCCTTGGAAGTCATTGGAATATTTGTGTTGGGTTGGATTATTACATTTCCCTTTCCCTCCCCCCTCGCCCCCCCCAGCTGTAGTTCAGAAAAATTAAGAGGCTTTTGTCATCATGTAAACATGTATTTATCGTAGATTTTGAGGGAAGACTAATTGGTCAGGCTAAGACTCCTATCTCCTGCAGCATACTTCAGGGAACTATAAATCACTTTCAGTGGGATCTGGGTTTATATCAAACCTACTGCTTCCATTACTTCCCATGGGCTATCATCACATAGTTTAGCTTGTTTTTCCTACTCATGTTATGTGTTTTGAAACTGTGGTGTATTGACATCAATCTAGACCACTGGCTAGTCTAACATAATCACTACAAATATAACTGTTACCTACTGGTGATAATCAGAGGGGTTTCTTTTGTATGTTTGGGTCAAAAAATTAATGTCGGGTTGTTTGGCAAATACAGTATAAAAAAAAGAGTCATAGAAAAGAGAGTCGCACCTGTTTGCATGAGCTTGAATCTCCCAATGGTGTGAGCACTCTGTCATCTCTCTCTTACGCTGCTGGTTGTTGTATGACATAGACATTAAGCCTAGGGAGGATTTATGAAGCAGAAGTCAGCTCCTCTCTGCTCTCAGTATACTCATTATTTGCTGGTCACTTCTACCAGTGTTCACCCAAGCTTTAGGTTGCCCTCAGTGAGATGAATTTTCTACTTGTCGTACGGGGCCAGAATTGGTCCCTTTTGTACAAGCCGGATAGCACAAAGATGCTTCATTAAAATAGGCCTTTAAATTTTTAGCACATTGCTTTCTTTAATTACCAAGGAAAAAGTTATCTTCCTCATGGCTAGTAGGTCATAAAAAAAATGATGCTAGTGACATCTATATGCTTTCCTGCCAAATCCACAATGTTCCACAGAGTAATAAATGTAACATTCAATTTTTTTAGAACTGATGTGGAGGGATCATACAGGACAAGAGGGAAGTTCAGGTGGTGAATTTTAGCCCAGATTCTGTAACAAGTGGCAGAAGTAACTAAACTGCAACATCAGGCCACCTTCCATTATAGGTCTATTGAACTCAATGTCAAAATTACTATTGACTTCAAAGGGGATGGAATTGCGTCCAGCAGTGCTTGCAGTGCATGCTCACTGCTTGCAAATAGGCTGAAATTGTCAAGACTGGGACTTCAAGGACAATACTGGAAGGGATGGTTAGCGAACTCTGCCTACACTCCAAAAATAACCCAAGGTCACTTTGAGAAGGTGTGCCCACTACAACCAAGCCTTTGAGCCAGGCATCTAGATTTAAAGTAGTAGAAAAAACAAGGTGTAAGTTTTGTACTGATGCAAAGCTGTAATCTATCTTGTGAGAAGTTTTCCATTATTTTCTTCACATATGATAAGGCCTTTCGAAACTTGTGTGTGAGTGCACATGTATGTATTTGTGGGCACACACAGGTTTTGTAAGGCCACGTCATAGACAATATCCTCCCCTCTCCTCCCTAGACTGGATTACTCAAATGTAGCTGAATTCCAGAGCTTGGAACATAGCTAGCAAATAGTGCTAGCAACCAAATTCAAAATTAAATGATCAGATTTAAATTTTTTAGAAAAAAAATTTACAACTGAATTTTAATAATGCATTAAAGTAGACAAAGTTCATTTTTTAATGACCATTTTCCATTTTAAATTGATAATCAGTTATTTATAGTAGCTGAACTTCTATCACGGTACATCGGATACAAAGGTATTTCTGTTAGCATTTGAGACACCATGTAGGATGCTACCCCTCTGGACCGTGTATTGTTGGGAAAACTGGTTTATGTCACATGAGGAGAGTCTTTTTCTCTTCAGCCAAAGGTGTCTGCAGTTCAAAGAGAAGAAATGAACATTTACTGAGCTATATATGGTCAGCTTGAAAAACTTTTATAGGGAGTGTTTATTTTCCTTTCTGTCAAAGCGGGTCTAATATTCTTGAAACAGATATCAATATTCCCATCACAACAGGTCAAGAATTTTTATGACTATTTCTACTGGAAGCCATGGACTAGTCATACTAGGAAATATTTGTTGAAGAGGGTAATTTTTGTGAATTTCTTAATTAAAAAGAAATTACTTTTTTTATTTTCCAGCTGACAGCATTTATTTATCTTTGAAATCACTTTTCAGCTTCCAAGAGACAGTTTGGAACAAAGCAATGCAAAATAATCTCAACAAATCCCTAATTTCTCACTCATGCTTCCCTTTCTCCTGATTTTTCATCAGTTCACAAACATTTTCAAAATTTTGACTTGTTCTGATACAGGAGGGGAAAAAATCAGGTGAAAAATTCTCATGGGGTAAGAAAGACACTTTATTACCTTGATCTACACCTAATTTGTCTCTTCAGCATTCAAGGACATCTCTTGTGCTGGAGAATAGGGTATTAGCAGTCAGCTGAATACCAATCCCGCTTCCCAGGAGTTTAGGTGTTCATGTTCTGTTATGAAGTAAACATTTTTAGTCTCAATGATGGATTTCTGCAAATTCATCTCCTGCCTTGTAAGACAGTATTTTCTTACAGCTTCTTAGAACTGTATTCTGCTAGCAAGATGGTTGGATGGCTTATGTTGCAGCTATCAGGCCTGTGTACGCGTACTAGAAAAGTACATTATCTTTGCTTCAGGGATCACCACTGCCTGCCTTTATTTATACTCCACTACTGTACCCTCCAGACCTGTCATTCCAATAGTATTCTTGAAGAGAGCTTGATCCAAAGCACATTACAGAATTGCAAACTCTCTTAAGAGTTTTGTGGGAATGTGGCAAAAATGGTTATAACTTTTGAAATGCTGTGGCAATGTTTGCTGGAAGCCAATGAATTTCCTTGCAAAAATGTCACAAACAAGTGGAAGTGAATAGAAAATCTGGGAAATCATTCAGATTTTTACAAAGGAAAATTAAACACCCCACCCCCCCTAACCTGTTGGGTTTTGCCCAGCTTTAATCAATACTTTATGATGTCCTCATTAGTCCAGACTTCAAGGTCAGTGTATTGAGTCTTCTATCTGGAGAGGAGCTTTGAAAGGAAATGTCATTATACACAGTGCCTGTACAGATCAAATATGCATGTGTTAGTTTTACAGACTGGTATCACTGTTGCATCTATTTATTTGGGACAGTGGTGATGATGTGTAAGCCATTTTGCTCCAAGAGAACAATGCACTGGGATATTTTTTAAGCATTAAATTCTGGTTTACTCAGGGCCTTCTCCACCCACTTTAGATGAGGGAGGAAAAAATCTTGGCAAGCGGATGCTCTGAGGGGGCACATGGAGGCGTGTGTAATCATCTTGCCAGTTTAATTAACAGTGCTTTTGACTGATATGTGTTAATGAGGATAATGTACAGTATGGAGGGAAAGAACCCTGTGTGCTATATTAAAGGGACAGGTGCTGGGCATACTGGAAAGTTCATGCTACTGAAAGGAAATAAAGTATATGAAATTACTTAGAAAGTGAGGGAGAGGAAACATTTCTAAGAGCACTTGTAAGGGAGTAAATCTGTGCACCCGGTTCACGTGCCTTCAAAGCAGCTCATGGTGGAAAATGAGGGAGTGGAGAATATCTGCCCATTGGCAGTACAGTTCTGTGTAGTCAGGCAGGGGCGAGTGGCTCCTGCCTCCCTGTGCCTGGCAGACCTCACCAAATCGGCTCACCTGTGTTAATGCTCTCCTGTGCATAAATGTTTGCAAGAGTGGGCCTAAAGTGTAAGGCATTTGACATTCTGTGCTACTTCCTCTGAAATGACACCATTTATAGTTAAGAGCAATCAATGAAAGATTTCTTTCTGCATAAGGGCCTGATCGTCTGATGTTGCAAGAGCCTCCTGCAAGGTGCTGAGTGCCCTCGTCTCTAAGTGAAATCAATAGGATTGGGCACTAGCATTTTTAATTCTTCTTATTTTTTGTGGGATATTTTTATTCTCTTTCCTATGCTTTGAAAGTAGAACTAACTTTACAGGATTCATTGTCAGCCTGAAAAGAAAGATAAGAGTTCAGTGTGGCAAGCTTATTTATCTTGAAGATATCCTTAGAGATTGGCAGTGTCCTATCAGGGGCTTTAAACATTTATAAAATTTATGACTTCTGCAGTCTTTACTCCAACAAAGTTGGATACAAGTGTTTCCAACACAAAAGCTTCACTTACAGGAAACAATGGTATTGGTGGTCCAAGAAAGCTAAGTTCTTAGTGTCTCAATTTGCCTTGTGGCATTATGTTTTTCCATGACCTTATTTATTTTGGAAAAGGACTAGTGAAGGGCAGATATTCTAGTTTTAATATCATTCTCTGCCTTCAATGTTCACACTCTTTAAGGCTTTCTATTTATTTCTTTTTTCAAAAGTCTTCATCTTTCTACAAGATTTATGCATTTTAAATCAAAACATATAAATACGAGTTACAATTAAAGGAGATGTTTACATCACTTTATTGCTTTGAATATCTTGAAAATTCATTATGTGTTCATTGCCTTAAACAAAAATCTGAGATTTCTACATATGTAGTACGTTGAAAATTATCTATATCTGTAAGTATATATGTGTGTTTCTGTAACCAGAAGAGAGATGATCATATGCAGCTAGTTGCTCTGTCTCTTTGAAAAGAAGAAGCAGACACCTCTTGGAAAATATTTCCTCTTTTACCAGGGGCTGTACTTGTTTTCTGTGAATCCTCTGCCAAGGCTATAAATGGCAGAAGAGTTCTACAGATCTGGAATAGGACCAATGGATGGTATAGTGCCTATAACAAGGAGAGAAAGATGTTTGTGTTACTTTTCTTAAACCAAAAAAGAACCCAAAAAACCCTGCAAAAATACAAACCTCATTTTTGCTGGGAAAACCCTGTTACATGACCAGTTCAATGATAGGAGGAAAACAGTGCCCTCATAGAACAATGGCTTTTGTGTAAATAGCCTTAAACTGGTGCAATCCAGAAACCTTGAAGATTTTGGAAGCTAGTTTCCTGAGTTTTCTGACTGTGAGAAACAAAATGTACCCCCAGAGAGAGGTTTTTTGACCAGTGGCTTTTCAAAATAACTGTTAAGCAGAGCTAGAAAGAAGATGACAAAGTTACCTCTTGGTTTAGGTGTGATTAATTCTAGGGGTAGATTCTTGATTGTTTTCTTGTTCAGGAGGGTCTAGGGTTTTTCTTGTCAAGAGGGTCCAGACTTATAAATCTGTTTCTCAAGAGAAAGGTAAAACTATGTTTGCTTTAGATTTCAAGGGGTCCTACCAAAAGCGACTGTGTGCACTCAAAAATCAGGATGCAGGAGTGTTTTCTATTTTCTAAATTTTAAAAATGTCAGTATAGTAGATTTTCAACAGTGTAATCCCCTTTTCTCCTTTAATTTTTTTTTTTTTTTACTGTGTTTCTTCAACTAGATAGGGGTTAAAATCCGAGACAATGTTGGCATAAGATCAAATGAGTATAAACTGGTTGTAAACACATCTAGGACAGAAATGAGAAGATTTATAACTAACAGAGGACTGAAGTTCTGGAACAGTTTTCAAATAGGAGCAATGAAGGAAAAAAAAATCTAACGGGTTTAAACAAAGAGTTTGATAAATTTATTAACAGGATTATATGACCTGGCCGCCTCCATTAGCCGTAGACTGGACCTGATTACACAGAAGTTCCCGTTTATTTCTGTTTTCCCAAAGTAATGATTCAAGCACCAGTATTTGTGCTGCAGAAATACAACACATTGAAAAAAACCCTGAACAAATAAAAAACAAAGCAGTCTGGAATCAGCTCTTACCTGTAGTAAACTGACATCAATAACCTTCAGACAAAAGAGAGAAACTGGTACTATATCCAAATGCAGGCCCCCCAGTTTTGACCTTCTTTACTTCTTTTCCCAAATATGGCAGATTTCAGACATTAATTTTATTCCATCTCTATTCAAAGCAGACATGAGCAAAAACATTGGCTGAATGTACTGTTATTCATTTTAGGGTCAGTATCTCAGCCTCCCTGGACAGCTTTACACATAATAAAAGAACTAACATCCAGCAGAGTTGAAAGCCTTCAATAGACCAAGAATCAGGCTCACAGTTTTAGGATCTCAGTTCAGCAAAGCATCTGTTTAACCCTACGTACACACTTCATTCCAATTGAAGCATATGCCTAAATATTTAGATGACTGCAGACAGACTTCAGCGCATGCTTAAAGTTAAGATTACATCTAAATGCTTTATTAAATTGAAACCCTGCTTAACCTACAGGAAGCACAAGCTATTAACAGATGATGCTATTTGAATAATCAGTACAATACTCTCCATTATTTTGATTTATGTGTTGAAGCTTCCATTATAAACAAACATCTCAAAAATACTGTACAAAGTTAATGGTACAAATATTAAGCTATCCGCTTATAAATAAGAGGAAAAGAAGAAGAAACTAAGAGGAAGAAGAATAAAAGATAGAGACTTTCAGATAACTTTAAACATCACTATCATGTTCATCGTAACACAGTAGATATTAAACTATATCAGATGCCCTGTCTTTTTCCCACTTAAATAATGAATAAAACTTAAAGTACAACATTACACACATTGTTCTTACCCATTATTATCTAATGATGTTCCATTCTTTTTCATTCAAGCATTTCTGGCATAGTGTGTTTAACCATCTCACTATCAGTCGTATCCCTGTTAGTCTTGTTGCTTTTCTACAGACAGTTTATTACAGGATTCGACCGATATTACTTCCTCTGCTAGAAGGGCTTTTTTTCCCCTCTGTTTAGCATTCCATTATAAATTTCATGCTACTAATTTAAATGCAACTAACATGTTCTCTCCAGATTCTAGATAACTGTTTTGACTGATTTTACTTACTGGGAAGAACATTTTTTTTGCCTTTTTTTTTTTTTTAATCTTCTTACATTATTGTAGTCTGAGCCTTTTTCCTCTCTTCTGTACTATCTGATATATATCTTGAAACATTTGTGATCAAGTTTTGAAACAGCAGGTGTCAAATTCTCAGACCGAGTATAATAATCACAATGATTTGAAGAAAAACATTGAGCTCCATGGAAGTGGCAATAAAATCAGAGAACTAAATATGTCATTTTTCGAGGGATGTTGCTATTTACAAATAAATGCTTAATAAACCCAGATCTTGCATTTTTCTTTTGCATGATATTATACTTCATATACAAATGGAATAATTTTTATTTCCATTGTAACTTTTCCACTTTAACAGCATACAGTCCATCAGCAAATAACAAAGGTACACATTGCCTTAGAGTTATAAAAATAAGCCCTCTTAAACACCCATTGCAATAACTTTTACATTTACCTCTAACATTTTTAATACACAGAAATAATTATCAATCAAAAATACTGTCTGTTGAGGGTTATGACTCAATTATTTGCGTATATTTTAATTTTGAAAATGGATTTTCCTGTTGAAAATAACATTAGTGCCTCTGCTAGAGAACAGTTTTATAATTAGGTGAATACTGTACCATAAAATACTCATCACCATAGCAATGGTTTTTCATGGGGCATAAGTAAGTTGATAAGAGACAATACATTTACTACAGAGACTATTGTGGTTGAATAATGTAAAGTTATAACTTCTAGTAAAGCACCTACTAACATAAGAAATCATGGCACAGTCACACTACATATTGACATTAAGAGTCATTTTAATGAAATACATTAATATTTTATATAGCATCCTTCATACAAAGCATAATAACATTGCAATGTCTTACAACGTAGTGTGTCATATACTGCCTCTCATCCTGAAGGGTCATGTGCTTGTGTGTGCGCGTGAATCACTTCAGCCACTCCTGAAATTCCTTTATTTATTTATATGTATTGTTCTAATATTAACCATTGCAGTATCTGAATTGCCATGAACCTCTCTCTGTAGAGCAGAGCAACAATTGTTTAAAAGCGGATTGCGCACCTAAACAACATTTGAATTCTGGCAGCAAAAAAAGGTTAGTCTATCCAACAGAACTCCAGAACAGAAATTCAGGTAGGCAGGATGCAATTATCCCAATTTGAAACCAGGCATAACACTGGGGATGCTATTGTGAAAATTACTATGAGGTCTTTAATGGAGGCAAATAGCCAAAAGCTTAGTTTTATTTCTCCTTTTGACATTTCCTATAGCACAGTCAACTCCAAATGCCCGGCAGAAACACAACTTGTTACTGACTTGGAGTAGTGGTACCATTCACTAAGGCACAAACTGGCTGCTTTTCCCCAAGTGGCTCTCCCATCTGAGGACTGATATACTCCTGCTTTGCTGAACTCATGAGTCATGATAACTGGCTCCCTGCAAGGGGAAGACGAACAGAGAAATAAAGGTTTGCTCTGTATAGGTACACTGAGAGTTACCAAGGCTAGAGAGCAAGGAGAGTAATGCATGTGGAAATTTGTGAAGGGCACAAATAAGGACAGTAGATCCTCTCCCACTGAGCTGAAGAGTCAATCACAAGCTAAAATAGACAGGCCAGCATCATAAAATACTGGCAAGCAGAAATAACAGCAGCCCCAATGCAAGACTCCATCAGAAGCTTTACGGCTGTGAGTGCTCTGGCTGAAGTCAATGGGACTTAACTGTTCATGGGCATATGCTTAAAAAATAGCTTCAGGCATGACCAGTAACAGAAGCAGGATACTTGTGGAGCTCAGATGTTTCATCTCAATGGGATTTCAGTGCTTAAATAAGTACTGCATACAATCATAACAAGGCCTACAGTAGTTAATTTCTATACAATAATTTGACCTCCTGCCTTTTTTTTTTTTCTTCTTCCCATTTGGTGGTGGCTGGACTGTGTTTGTCCAAATCGCTGAGTCTTCTCCTCTTTTTATGAAATGCAATGAATGGCACGTTTTGGAGAAGACAAAGACTGAGCCTTGCTATATTGGTAAAATAGAAAGAAAGGGCTATAGGGTCATACCATACACCAAAATTATCCATAAAAGCTCGCTTGTTCTCTTTCATTTGTAACAATGTCCATATCATGCTTATTCATTTGATTAAAACATTTTTTTCTAAAATATTACTGGATTATACTGAGGACTCTTGAATTAAAATTTGAAAATAATCAGAGCTCTGAGATTTGTTAGAAGAGCTCTGAAAGCAGGAGCTATCATCTGTTGTTCAAGGTATTTCATCTTTAGTGACCTGACCATGTAATAACATGATATCTCTTCTGAGACTGAAGTCACTGAGAACTGAGGTTACTTGGTAACAGGTCAGAATGAGCTTTCTACCCTTCAAGCCTTCTGAGAGCATCTGTTGAGTCTGCCATATTTTAAAATTATTTTATACCTATTGTTTGTATTGTAGGTGCACAAAAACTTAAAATTATGGAGCATGCTTTCCCTTGAAATTATCCCCAAGGAGGTTATAGCTACTGTGTTTTAGTTTTGCTTAAGTGAGATTAAATTTTTTATAGTGTGAGAGGATTTGAGGCTTGTGTTAGGAACACACTTGTGAAATAGCATCAGGAAAGAAGGGGGCTTGTTATGAAAGGAGAGAGCTGGTTGTGTATTATATATATTTCTCTTGTGGTGCTTCTAAATCCCTGATACTTAAAATGAGACAAAAGATTGAACCCATTTCTACCATGGTTTTTCATATTGGCAAAACAGTATTGCATGCATAAGGGATATATAAGGGATTCTTGGAGCAGAATTTACACGAGGAAATTATAATCTAGGGCTACCATGGCTATTGGATTTTTTTCTAAAAGAAACATGTTGATGTAAATTATGTCAGGTAATTTCATAAGCATTCTATTTAGAAGGCAGGAAACTGCATAACATTTTTTACAGCATACCACATAACCAGGTTGACATTCTAAAGAAGATATGGTTTGTTTCAGTCCTGTGCCTTTTTATTATCACATCTTATTACATTATGGTTTGAGATAAAAATCACACCTTGGGCAGTTGAATACACTCAGTTTCACCTCCTCCCTCACAGGTGTCCCTCGAGGTACATTGTTATGTTACAGTATCACACTCCTTGTCATATCTTATTGCTTTCTTGCAGATTGTGGTAATATTTTGAATCCTGACAGAGTGGGCACAGCCTCTGAGCATCAGCACCAGTTTGCACTAATGTAATGTGCCACTGCACCAGTCCTAAAGACAGCAAAAGCAAAAAAATCTGCAAAAATGTACTGAAGACCTCTCTGGGAAGTGCACGTTGCCCACTCTGTATTATCTATCAATTTATCTATTTTAGGTATGACTGCAAGAGCAACCTCCCTGTCACCTTGGTGCTACTGCCAAGAAAACATATGAGCCACATGAAAAGCTTTTGGGTTCATTGTCTTTTAAGGTTCAGTGCACTCACTGACAGAGACCGAGTCTTGGCCACTCTGCTGCATGGCTGCCGGGGCCGGAGGAACAGCAACGGTGCAGGCTGGAGAAGGGGTGAGCCACATCTGTGGATGTTCCCTGAGCAGCATCAGGCAAACCAGAGCTGGAAACAGGTTTTTCTGCAGTGAGGAAAGGGGAAGAGGCAATTTTGATTTCTCTTCTCACTGTGAAGGCCAGATAAAGGACTGAAGGGGTGGTGTGGTGGAGGTGGTGGTGGGGAATGTTGCCTGTTGTTGGTTAGTAGGTTTGAAGAGGTGAGATTTCAGAAGGAAATTAGAGATTTGGGATGTGAAGGTCAGTACAAAAAGAGAAAAGAGACAACAATCTCTCCGGTAGTCCAGGCACTTTATGCCAAGTGAAAAGACATAATGATGCCTGCAAAAAGGGCAGAACACTGTAAAGGGGAAGTAAACCCCAAAATTTCCTACTGGAGAAATGTCAGAAATCAATCTTAAAGACTCCTTGTTGGATTTGGGTATAGCAGATGCTGCAGCAGTGGAAAGGAGAAGCAGAGCTGCAACATGTAATGTGGGAAGACTGGCAGCAGCATCCTAGGTGAGGATATCTGGGGTGTGCCCTTCATGTTAACACTCTCTTGTGGACAAAGACCCATAAGCTTCATGGCTGGTTCAACAGCCACAAAGCAATCAGTGCTGGGCAGGAAAAAATGGCCTGGGGACCTTCTGGAAGGGTCTCAATGTCTCCTGCCAGTAGGATCCATCAGATTTGGGATAGCAAATATAGGACTACCCAGATTCAGGCTGTTCCTAGGAAAGTTGTAGCTTAGGTAAGTGAAACACAGCCACAGTGACCTGTGTGACAGCCTGGACATACAGTTGAAATTTAGAAGGTGCTGAGGGTTGCCTAAGTGATTTTAAGGGTCTCTTCAGTCTCTGAAGCAGTCAAGGAGCAGAAAAATTGCAGAAGTGCTCGAAATGGCATGGAGTCATACCTAAGACCTTCCGATGGACTTTAAATGTGTAAGTGTTGGCAGCAGCAGGGGCTGTGTGATGGAAAAGATCGCCTCAAATGAGCAATTTAGGACCATGAAAAAGCAGCTTCTCTGGGGCAGGAGAGAGGAAAGAAAAGCTTTCACAAAAAAAAAAAAAAGAAAAGTTGTCTGTCAAATCATAAGTACATTAACGTGCTTTAGCGATATTAAAAGAAATCAAGTTTTGAAAATGGGCCAAATTTGTACACACATTTTTCATTCAAAAATTTCAAGCTACTCTAGTGAATAAAAATGGGACTGCCAAAGTCAACAAACCTGAGCTGTTCAAACTTTAGCTTAAGTCTCTAATGCAGCTTCTTAAAAGGATGGTTGATTGAAGTGACCACGTAGCTGGGACATGTGTGATTTTTCTCTTCTTTCGAGCACTTCACAAATTGATTTCTACTTTTGACTCTACTTAATTGCAGCTGTTAGAAGACCCACTGATGGATGAACTATCACAGAGAGGGATATGGTCTGGGGCATACAGTATAGTAGAGATTTAGCTATATAACCCCCAATTAATGTTGGAAGAGGTGTTCACTTGGCTCTCCTGGGACAGCAAGTACAAACACAAGAAAAATCTCAATGTATAAAGCTGGGCTTGCTTTTGTCTGGCTTCATGCACATATCCACATTCATTTTGAGTCTGATTCTGCTATGCTTATATTTGCTACATAGTACCTCTTTTTTTCATAATCAATAGAGCTTAAGTATGTATATTTTCCATTTGGCTCTGGTTTGATTTGTTTAAAAATAAGCTTGATATGCTTCAACCATCCTGGTTGCATTCAAGAGAGGAGGTTGTGCCAGTGATGGCTGTGGTCATGAAGGAACTTGAGCAGGTGATGGAGGCTCTATAACCATCCCAACCTCAGGTTTTTACTGAATACTCTGTTTGGGAATTGGGGGCATGTGTATTTTTCTCTCTATTCAGTAAGGGACCATGTGCTTTTGTGAGGAAACGAAGTTCACATCCCTACACTGGTAGCTCTCTTTCAGCTGCAGCTGCTTTGAAACCTCTCTGCATAGGCATGCAGGAGAGTTCACAGTCCAACAAATTTAGGGCAGCTGTAAGTTATTGCATAGTTTCAGAGTAAGGCTAATGTTATTTAAAGATTTCCTTGTTAACCTCAGCCAGCTTTATCCATTCATCTGGCATGGAAGACACCCATGCATGCTACAGTTGTGTACTTTGTTTTGGGTTTAAACACTGTTGATGTGCATGCAAATGGCAAGCAGCTAATGGATCCCAAATGATCAGAGAGCATGCTCTTGCTCAGACTTTGGGAGGCATAGGTAGGTAGGCGTCTCAACAGATGTGAGAGATGTAGGACTTCACACAGCATACGCAGCTCTTCTACCATTAATCAGAAGGCAGAAATAACCATGGCCCCACAAAGTTTAACCTGCTTGGCAACACTGCTTGAGGCAGGAACAAAGGTTTAGGCATACTGTTAGGATCTGTCTTGACACTGTTATGCACTTCGAGGCGTGGGAGGTCATATGAGTCCATCTGAAAGGGCAGAAAGGCTGGCTCAGACCCCGCCCAGTAGAAAAAGCAAAGATACAGTCATTGCAAAAGCCCCTTCTTTCTTTATTTCCTTTTTTCCCTCTCTCTCACTCATACACCCTTTTTTTTTTTTCTTTTTTTCTTTTTTCCTTTTTGGGTCACACATGTCTGCAGGCCACAGAGAGTTGAGAAGCAGTCTGAGAGATGAAGAGCTTATGGAAATGAGCTCTCCTCCTCCTCCTCGTGTGGACTGCTAATCCTGATTCAACAAGATTTTTAATTCCCCCTCCGTGGCTGTGCAAACAATTTGCTGATCCCCGAGAGTTGCTCCAATCCAAGGCTGGAGTAACTCTCAGGTGCAGCTATGAACAGGATTTTGGTTAAAGTCAAGTTCATAAATATTTGTCTAATAAACCAGACTCTTTAAGTGCCAAATAAAACAAGCCCAGGCTGGGGGGTGGGGGGAGGCAGAAGGAGAGAGAGAAAAATACCCCTAAGTTTTTAAACGCTCATTTAAATACTTTTCAGTACTGCTGATATTTTATGTAACACTGGCCTTATTTATGTATTTATGTATTTTGCTTTGATGCGGGATTATTTTTCTCACTGCAGTCTTCTTTTGATTGATGCAGTGTGCCTGCTCACTTTCAGATATGGTTGGAGAAGAAGCAGCATAAGTTGGGTGACTGTATTTAAAATGGGTAATACAGAATGGTTTAAACTTTAATATTTCATATAGACATTTAGTTTTACAAGTAATTTATTTTGTGAGATGTAAGTTTCTGCCTGGACAGTGTTGATTTTGAGTAACTTGATGTTCATTTCCCACCTCTGCTTATTAATATTATTTGGACTGCATGGTTTCCAAATACCTTATCACTGTTGGATTCTTTAATAGCCATGAAGGAAATAAAGTGAACTCCTTTATATCAAGATATTGGTTTTTTCCTTGTGATGACTTTAACCAATATATTCTTCAACAAGAAAAACAGCAGCATCTACTATATGAGACAACTCTGTTAATCATGAAAAACATTAGATATAAGACTGAATAATTTGTAAAATCATGAATATTTCCCAGCTAAAGTATCTACAGCTTGGGTCAGATTCACAGTTGATATAAATAAACATTCCTCCATCAACTTTAAATCAACTTTGCTAATTTACACCCACTGAGAATCCTACCCCTTTCTGATGTTTTTTACTTTTCTTTTTTTTTTTTAATTTGGCAAAGAAAAAGTCTCTTTTTAAAAATCAGATGCCTCTGAAAGTTAGAATCTTAGTAAAGAGAAAAACAAGCAAGCAAAAAATCCCCACTTCAAGTCCCTGAAGAGAGTTGACATCTTCTCTCTTTGATTGCAGTATGTTTAATTGAACTTCTAATTGATTCTTTAGAAAAGAACAGACCAAACATATTTAGATTTTTCACTGAGTTACTTCTTTTTGAAGGCAGATCTCAGCAGGTTTTAAACCAGGACAAGAAAAGAAATGTTGAATTTAATGATGCTTATTGTACCAATATTTTTTGAAAAGAGGGACAGAAACAGTACTTACCTGTAGGGGAAAGGTAGTGAAGCGTATCTGTGAATCAAATGTGTCCAGGACTTTACTTTATTAATGAATTTTATGCCACCAAACAGAGATACCTCGTAAAAGATTTATTTAAGAATATTACAGGAGTGCTGGGAGAGGAAAAATATGCTTCCACCACTTATGCCTAGTACATTTAAACCTTGATTATGCATGCTTAATATTTCCAATTCTTCTGAGTTTAAATTTCAAATATGCTTAGATATAGAAATAATTGTGACATGTCAGCTGTCTCAACATGGACTGGATCAGTAATGGTACTTAACATGCATAACATTGCTTAACAGAAATTATCATTATTTTATTAGATCTGAAGGCATTAAATGCTCATAAACATATGTTAGTCCACATCTCACTCTTACTTTTTTCACTAGAGGGAATATTGTGTTTTTATTTTAAAAATAAAAACAATACTGATGATTAAATATTAATTGTGGCTTGAACTTGGTATCTTAGGAAAATAAAGTGAGTCTGGGACCTGGTCTAGTAATGAAAAGTGGTTTCCATGGAAATCTAAGTAAAGAGGAGTTAGGTTACATCTGTCTAATTCCTGCCATGACTTCTAGGACTTGGTAAAAGCTCTAGGTTAACGTAAGGTTAAGTTCATATCTTTCAACTGTACAAATCTGATCCGTAATGTTTTAATGGTCATATGATTCTCTGAGAGAATCTTCACCTGTATTAATATTGGTGTTTCATGGAATAAAATTATATGAAAAAGGTAAAATACGTACCATACTTAGATACAGCTATCACAGCTCATGATCTTAAATGGTAAAATACATGATAGAAAATTGTAGAAATCCTAGCATTCATATCACTAATTCATGTTTTTTTTTCAAAGGAAAACATTTATATTTTCTTTCTGAAAGGATGTGACTGTGAGATTCACCTACCTCATCACTAATGACCATCAGTTCTGGAGCTGGTTTTGTTCTAGAGCAGGCTGCAGAAGGCAAAATGCAGACCTGTTCATTTCTTCTCTGCTAACTTATGAGGCCAAACTTTTCATGCATCAATAAATAGAACAGTTCCTGCTAACTCACATGAGCAAAATGAATTAAGACTTGGCCTTCCATTAATGAAAGATGTCACATTAAGTAGTGTAAAATATGTGGCAGGGAGCTTGAAATTCATGGGACCATATGGAGCAATGAACACATTGCAAATATCTCTTCCTAGGTTCCTGCTTTGATGCTGATTCTGTATCTTTTTATAACCTGAACTGCCAAATCACTTCTGGATAAGAGAAGAAAGAGCCCCTCTGAGCACTTGCACCAGCTTCACACTGCACTGACCTTCATCCAGAAGAACCCAGCAACCTTGGTTCTCCTACATGGAGGTTTGTGTTTCAGAGCTGGTGCTTCTCAGCTCATGTACCGCTGAGGACTTCTGTAGAGAAGCACAGTGACCTTTACTTTCTTGAACCATCGCTTCTACATGGAGAGTTGGTGCTCACCACTCTTTACTGCTTGTCTTGTTTCAGGGTTTTTTCAATTTGATTTCTGACCAGTGTAATGATCTCAATAGTTAGGTTTTACCTGAGAGCTCTAATACAATTGATACCTTTGAAGTTCAGCTTGTTGTGCCTTGGTATATTTTGCCCTGATCAATTTATTATGCCACTTTTGATAGGAGGTCTTGCTGCCACTGCAACACCTTGGGAGGCTATTCCCGTCTCCTCTTCCTACCCACCACCCTCTATGAATGTTTTACTCTATCTCACTTTTTTATTAATAGTTCTCTGGAGGCCTTGAGTACCCTTTTGTTGCCTCTCTTGGCCTTACAAAATTAAATGTCTGTTTGGGGTTTGCTAAGTTTCTTGGTGGCTTAGGAGGTGTCATTATTCAGCCAACGTGTCTGACTTTGCCCAAGTCATCTTCATAACTGCACTGCGTAAGGTTTAACTGGAATCACAGAATAATGTAGGTTGGAAAGGACATCTGGAAGTTATCTGGTCCAAAATACCGGTCAAAGCTGAGCTAACATTGATGTTAGATTCTATTTCTCAGGGTTTTGTCCTATACTCTATGACCATAAGCCTTTTAATAAAGCTGGGAGACATAATCAAAGTGGAGTTAAAACAGTGGGAACTCTGCAAAGGCAGATGTAAATGTGTAGGATGTCTTCTTTCCACCAGCGTATTAGATCATTGTTGCCCCATTGAACCTAACTGTTGAGTGGGGAAGTCACCCCATTTACCTGCTCCTAATAATAGCTCTGAACATGGAACTTCAATGATTGTTTTGGTCAGGAAAGTGATCTTTAAGATCCCTGATGATTCATTAATCTCTGCAGAACCAAGTGACATTTTAAGCATTCTAAAAAAAAGAGAACAAAAAAGAAAACAAAACCAAAACCAGAGAGAGGCATCCTTATGCATTCTGTGGCTTTGGAAATCAGGGCACTTATTTAACTGCTAACCCTAAGCACCTGCATTTGAAAATACAGGTCATAACTTGGTAAGAAAAGTGACACGAATCTCTTTTGCTAGAGTTATAATGTGCTACGCAAACAGTACACCCCCAAAATTAGGCCATCTGCTTAAATAAGCTCTCCATGGACTGTGTCTCTCTACACATATTTGTGTGATCCCACTGAGGGCAATGGGTTTTCACAGGTGTCACAGATCAGTGTTTGGCTCTGTGAGCCCCCCAGATTTGAAAGATCTCTGGCCTGGCCTGCATTCTGGTCCATAACAATAATAGAGTTTCCTGATGTTTTGGGACCTGTTAGATTTTGTTGTCATTTTCTCCCCATTTTGTTACTTTCTGAGGAAATGCATTACAAATAAAGCTACAAATAACATTCAGGTTGTGGCACCTTGGAGAGAGCTTTCACAAAACATCACGGAGGAAATAGGCACACACAAAACCTGTGAAGAAAATACAGTAGGTTGTACATACACTTCTCCCACTCATTGTTTGCAATTTGCGCCATTTGTGTCAGCGTTTGTAGGCAGCCCTAGAAAACAAGCCACTGCCTCACTGTGAAATGTAGCCTTGGGACTGAAACTATTAAAGAGCTCATGACTCCACTTCCTCTCCTCGGCTTTACTTGCTTATAAAAGCCTGTGTGATGGAGAGTGCAATTCTACCACTGTCCACTTAACCTACGCTTTCACAGGAGGTTTATGCAAACTTCCCTGACCATCCATGTAGAAAATCTTCCGGCCTGCTCAGGGAAATGCCTTTATCAGCTAACAAAACACAGTGGGCCGCAGGCTGAATGCTACTCCAGCCCCCAGTGTGACCCACTGGCTTGTGGTGAGAATGTCTCCCAAATCCCTTCACTCCAGTTCAGGCAAAATTGGGATGTGAACTTGGATGTCCCACCTTCCAAATGAGTGTCCTCTCTCTCCCTCTGCTGTTGACTAGAGAATAGTGAAAAAATTCCCATTCAGTTCTCATGAAGAGAGAGTTCTTCAGTTCTGCAGACCAAGTTATAATAAAATATAATGCTTGAAACCAGACAAATTCAGATGAAAACTTTCAATGGTACACATTTTGAGGGAGTGTTTATTTGTTTGTTGTTTGGATAAGGAGAGTAATTATGATGTGCTGCAGTGAATTCTACATGAAAGAATGCCTTTTTTGTTTTTTCAAGTATTTAATTTGAGAAAGACCTAAGTCGTGCGATGTATCTTAGATGATCACAATAACCCTTTCTGACCTTGAAACCCAAAGTCCTGATTGAGGACCATGCAACTGTTGACCTGGAGCAAGACCTCCTCTATTATCTTCTCCAATCAATCTCTTGCTGGATGCACCCTGCCCACATGCTGAAGTGTATTTGCTTTCATTTGACACTTTTGCAAATTACAGAGTTACTGCCTCAACTCACAGGCTCCTGACAGCAACTGCAAGAGGAAAAAAAAATTAGCTCAATTGCATATGTGAGGTTTTTTATCAATCTAGCCTTAGGTGTGCAGGGATCTTATGCTCATCAAGTGTATTCAAGTATGCATTTTAGAACTGGCACTTTACGGAGCTAATTTCCTTGTCAAAGCAAGGAAAAGCAATTATATAATGTAAACATTTGGTTCACTTTCATTGTGTAGACTGTATTTTTGTTAACCCCACATTCTTAAAAGAACCTTAATTTCAATGGAAAGCGTCTGCATTTGTGTAAAGACTATGAGGTCGATTCTCTCCGTTGGTGCAGTCTTGTTGCTCCCAGTGCCACTAACGGGAGTTAAGCATGTGCATCAAGGGGCTAATATTCAATTGATGGGTTGATCTCACAAATTGTTCGGTAAGTCCCTATCCCTGCACTCAGCTTCTCTGATATCTCTATGTAGTGTGAAGAGGTTTTTAATTGAAAAACGTATTTCTAGCATTCAGTACTCAACTCTACATTTCAGTCTAATGCACTACGTAAAGAGATTTATTTATGGAGCAGATGCCCTCTGATGGAAGCTAAAAATCAGTCTTAAACTGACCTTATGCTGGTTCATATTACAGAAACCATTAGTTTGTATTATCACTGGTTTGCCTTGAAAAGGCTCTAGGGCATTACAAGCATTCCCCATGCTCCCCCTGTCCCTCTGTGTCTCTTTGACATTGTGCCACCCCATTGTTTAGAAATTAAAATATGCAGTGTTCCCTGCACTGCATGCAAACAAATGAGCATTCATGCAACCCATACAAAACAATGGTGTTGACCTTGGTAATAGAAAGATATCCTCCATCTAAGACTAACTTCCTACTGCAGTAGAGAGCTACTAAGTGCCTGCCTGCCTTATAGATATAAATAAGAGAATAATTTAGGTGAACTTCTTCCGTAACAAAAACTATATTCCAGACTACTGAAGGCATAGCAGACACGTTGTCTGTAGTAAACACTGTATCATGCCCATCATCCCTGCGTGCATCCTGTATTTGTACAGAGATTCAGGAAAACTAATACCTATGGCTGAAAAATGGCTGAAAAAGAGACTTTGGGATGCTGTTCTGAGTCACCTCACCACAGTCAGCTCTGTCCCCTCTACCTGTTACATCCCAGCAGTGTCGAAATGACTCCTGTATTCCCATTTTAAGAAAGATCAGAGTCTAGGGTCCTTCCCGGAGAGATCCTGCTCACTTGCTTGCCTGGACTCTTTCACACTCTAAGGGTTCTTCATGGACAGACAAGAGTCTGTTTGTACCAAACATGCTGCAAGGATGCAGCTATGAAGGATTGTGGAGAAGGATTGTGCTGCTTCCAACCATATGCCAACAGTCTCTTTTCCTCACAAGAGCAGACTGTAATCTGGGTAATAGTATCTTTTCCTCAGCTAACAATTCTTATTTTGGGTGGAATTCAGACCAGTGCAAGAGGCCTCGAGAACTTAATTGGTGCACAGGCCCTTTCCTAAGGCTCTTCAAACAGTGCTGGATTTCACCCTTAATGAAGTATTGAGTGGGCTGCCTATGAGTCTCAGGGGAAAATGTATTGGAGTGCTCTGGCACCATTGCTCCCACTTTATGTAAACCCACTCCAGCTTGCTCCATGCTTCTGGCTCAGTGCCTAGCTTTGCAGACAAATGTCAACCTGCCAAATATCTTCCATTTGCATTCCAGCCCATTTCAGAGACCATCCAAACCAAACAAAAAAAAAATGAAAGGGGAGAGGCAGTGACTTGTCGAATTTCCTTCTTTGATCCCTTAGGGAAAGGGGTTATTACTGAGTGTTGTTGCACAGGCACCACCGTGAAGAATACGTGAATGGGAGGGTGGGAAAGAGGCAGAAAAAATGCCTTTAAATCATAAAACTGACAGTGAGCTTAAAAACATAGAGCAACATTTCAGTCTCAAAGCCGATCGTGTAGGAACTGTTGTACATGTTATGGTTTCTAAGGGACTTATTCAAAGGCTATACTTTTTTCCTTCTACATTCATCAGGTAGCGGGCACAGTTTCTGGTGGACAAATTAATAGATTCATAGGAAAGTTTATTTCTTAATATATGAACATATAGAAATATGTAGAGTATTAATCTGTGAATATAAAAGGGGGTTTAAAACACTGTTATGGGTATCGTAAGCTAGTAGCTGTAGTGTTCCTGCACGAGAGAGGCTCTTTAAAGGGTAATTCTCGGGAGAAACTAATTCACATGCTCTGAATAGTCCTCTTGAGCAGCTCAGCTGACTAGATAAGGAATTGAGGGAGACCAATTTCCTAACTGAGATAGCTAGAGTTTACCACTGGGGAAATGAGCCTAAGAGCCTTACTCATCTTTTCAGTAGAAGGAGGAATAAATGTTACTGCAGGTCCATGGCTGCATACATTACGTCTGACAACTGAACGCAAACGAGAGACATTTGTCAGGGTTTGGAGCTGGCACAGGGCACCATGCTGGATATCTCTGAATCAGACAAACTAGAGAATTGGACAGCTGTGGGGGAGAATCACCGATACATGCTGTAGTTGCTTTCATGGCTGGGCATTTGATAAGAAATGGAGCCGCTAACTCTTGCAATGACCTTGTGCCCCTGGCCTGCATGTACGAGGAGCTGGTGCTTGTGTGCAGGCGGGTAGAACTTGCGCCTATGTGTGAAGCTGTAGCAGGCAGTAAGGTAACCTATCTTGGCTCCTTGCCACATGTCCCGTTTGCATTTGCTTCCTAAACACCAGTTCTACCTAGACCTCTTAGTTGTTGAGCTGATGGGATGGGGATCCAGTTCAAGTCCCTTTATGTTTCTGAAAACACAGTGATAGCCAGAAAAGAAACTCCTGGGTGGATTTGGTGAACTCTTGTCAATGCCTTTTAGTGTACTCTCCGGAAAGCCTCAAAACATGTTCTTCTAAAGGGAAATAGTGCGACTGTGCCTCACAGACAAGCAGCTGAGGACTTTGCAAACTTATCGGTTATCCTCCACCCACGTGAAGCCATTCCCTGTCAGTCACTGCCCTTTTTCAAACTTTACTCGGATAATTAGACTCTTAGCATCGGGAACAGACTTCATCACCTCAGACCACTGCAAGTAAAGATGATTATGTTATAAACCGACGTCACAGAAGCTGAACAAAAGCCACATGCCACCAACAACTAAACAAAGTGACTTCCTGCTTAAAAGCACCATAACACATGCATAATTAGCTAATTAAGCTACAAAATAAATAATTATCCAGCATAAGAGTGAGAGGAGGAAAGAAAAAAAGAGTTAAAAGGTTACACACAGACACATTGTTTTCCTCTGGAAAGATAACTAAATCGTTCCATCAGTAACTCACCAGCTTTATTTGTGCTTTTCATTCAGGACTGTCTACTGAATGGTTTGCTAATTACACATATCCACTGGAAATGGCAGTGGCTGTTAGCTGCGATCTTTCTGGTTGATGAACAGTCTGCCTTGTCCACTCTCGCTACAGATTTTTTTTCTTCCTCGAGAAATTGCATAGGAGTGCTTGAGAGCAAAGAGGTGCCTGCCTGTCACGGCCGGGGCTGTGCCTCAGGAGATGGCTGCTCAGGTCTTGCTCCTCCCCACACTCCCTGTGTGGTCTTTGGCAGGTGACCTGGGGCTAGATTCAAGCAAGGATGGGGGGTCCTTGCATGCTAGCAGAGCCCCCTTCCAGCCCCTGCTCGCCTGCCACCTCCCCAGCGCTCCTCACGTCTGGATGGGGAGATCCCCTAGTGCCTCCAGCTCTGCTGCTGGGCATGCCACCAAGTGTCTCAGTGCCGGGTAGCTCAGCACCTAATTCATATCTGGCTGGCTGGGGATCTACAGATGAGGTATTATTTTGTGTGTGGTCCCCTTAGGGGCTCAGTCTGCCGGGTGATCTCGGAGCATGCACAGCCACCGGAGGAGCAGTGCCACCACTCTTGCTGTGAACCCACAGCTTGGGACTGGGAGACCTCGGCTGAATTTCCTGCTCTGCCTCAGAGACTTTGAACCCACCTCTCCAAAAACAGGGGAAAGGCGGTGAGGGAGGGGTGCTCTCCCCATCTTTGCTGTGGAAGCTGTTCCACTTTGCATCAAATAATTACAGATCCATTAGAGAAAGATAGGGAAATAGGGAGATAGCAAGACCGAGCATGACTCTCTGGTGGTTTGGGGCCCTCACCTGGAAGGGGAGGGGGCAGACCCGGGCTGCCGTCCCTGCTGTAATGACTATTTAAGTATTTTATCCAATGGCTGTTTAATATGAACCACATAAACACTCACTGAAACAAGAGACTGGAGCCCAGGTCTCCTCCCTTCCAGGTGAATGCCCTAACCAGTAGGATAGAGATTCATGCTCGGTCTTGCTTTCTCTCTTTGGCCAAATGAATCTCTAAACGTTTCTTGCAAAGTAAAACAGATTCGGCAGGAGGGACTGAGTGCTCCTGCAATGGCTTCCCAGCTGGGAGCGGCTGGTGGGCAGAGCTTCTCCAAAGATGGGAGCATCTCCCAGCTCCGGCATGGGTACTGTGACCCTGCCTTGCACAGGGCTGGGCAGGCGGGGAGAGAAAACAGCGTGGGGAATCCCTACCCTCTCCCTCTGCACTCTGAAGGAAGGGTGCCTAATCCCAGGGGAAAGGTTGACTTTGGCCCCAGTCAAGCCACGCAAAGTCCCGCAGAGGGTGGATCTGCGCTCCTAGCACTGCGGTCCCAGGTGGGGACATCTTATGAGGGCTATGTCATGGGACAGGCACCAAGAAATGCACTCTTGTGCCACCAGATGCTGCAGAGATCATTTTTCCTTGCACAGGCACCCCTTCATCTCCTTGTGCCTCAGTTTCTCCAGAACATATTTCTCCCACTGGTCGTACAGCCTGTTTATTTTGGTGACTACCTCTCTTACCGTGAAGATGTACAGCTCCCAGCAGTGCAAAGTGCTCATTTCAATCAAAGCTTTCTAGGTATTTTCAGACTTGATAATAATAATTAGTAAAAAAGAATCCTCTCCTTGAAGCAAAATTCTTAGAAATTTAGAAATAGGGTACAGAGGGCATGTTTGGACATTTTGTTTCAATACGGGGTAGTACTGAGGCTCAAGCTAGATTTAGCAAAAGAAGATCTGACCCCGAAGATTTGTTCACTGAGCCGTAATCACCAGCCTGAGACTGCTAGCCTAAATTATCTTCTTACAGCACTTATTTTGATTTGGCCTAAATGAATTGACTCTATGGTAAATAGATGCATATGGACACATAGGTTTCTCTTAATAAAATAGGGTACTAAAATATTATGGCAAAATGTTTATCTGGGTAATGAGATCATACACTTGCCTAGATTCATTCACTTGAGTACTGAATGTTTTCTCAAATATCCCCTAGTGCATATCTGGCAAGATCTCAAAACATTCTTAACGCAAATTGTCTTTGGTCAATAAATACCAGAACAGAAGTGTCCTAGAGGAGAAGATTTATGATATAAGCAATACAAACACACCCATAAATCAGGACAGGAACGCTTTCAGGTAGCACAGTCGGCATTTATGCAAATCACAGTAAAGGCAAAAAACCACATATAGGACTTTTAACCAATAGCTTACCTTTCAGCAGCTCACATTAACTAAATAAAATCCCAGAATTTGCTTAGGAAACACATGGACATGATCTCAGCTACCTCGACTGCATTGTTTTATCTGTAGATAATACATTTTCTTCTTCCTTGATTTCACTGAGTTGGTGAATTGGATGCTTCAGATTTGTAATTAAAATACCAACAAGACTGCAAGAAATTGCAGTCTTAATTCATCACAAGCCTGCATTTTCTGCAGAGGACACTAAACTATTAATATTGACAGTAAGTTGCCTGTTGCCCCCTTTCTTTTTCCCCGGGACTGCCTTAGCTCTTCCAGTCTGGCACGTATATTTAGGGCAGTGCAGGCAGCGTGACCAGAGGTGTGCGGGGGGTTAGGTGAACAGCAAAGTCATTACAAACAGAAGGAATTGTGTCTAAGGTGCAGTCACTTAGTGCTGCAAGGGCAACAAGGCAATGCACAAGGTGTGTAGCAATCAGGCTGACTGTAGTGGAAAACAACGCACGATAACACCAAGCAAAGCTCAGCAGCCCATCAGGACATAAGCGAGATTAAAGCAGGTGTGCATATTAATGCCGGGCACATACAGGCAAAGGGACCAGATAACTGGCTTTGCAGTTCCAGCATCTCTCACACTCCCCTAATTCTTGTGTTATCATCATGTGATACATGGTTGTGAAGCAGAACATAGTCACATGGCAAGCCTCTATTTTACTGCTTGTGGGTAATTTTCTTGTCCTGTCAGAATGGAGTAACTTTCCCTTTGCTATCAATGTGTGGTCTAATGCATATATCATGTCAGTGCTGCACCAGGCTGACATACGCATTAGATGCACTGACAGTAAACAGGAAGTAATCCAAAGTTATTAGGCAGGAAAAATATAAAGAAGCCTGTAAGCTCCTACACCGCAAAGCTATCAGCATCTCAAAGTCTTTTTTCTTGCTGCTTCTTGATGTTGAGGACTATAAATATACATATTAAAAAGCTTTGTTTTCATAATCTGTAAAAGCAGGAATAACTACAGATCTCCCTGCTGAAAAGAGTAAGGGCCTAGGTGAATTCTCATTTCACTGATGCTGTTGTCAAAACACTCATTGGCTACCTTAAATCTGTCCCTGATTAGCAATGTAATAACTTTACCAGCTTCAGAAAAGGATTGGAATCTCTTTCACTATCTCCCTACAAATTCACATTTCTCCTCTCTTGTAGGCCTCCATATTCTCCCTGCCTGGTAACTTTTCACGCTTGGAAACTGTGTTGTTACTCTAAAACTGGTTATAAAGTTATAACTGTATAACTTATGCTGTTTTATCTGTAATCAACTATTTTTCTTCTCTGTCAGACCACTATATAACTGCACAATTTTAAAAAATTGTCGCTGGAAGGTGCTCCAGTCCTGTAAATATCAGGTTACCTGAAAATTTCTCTCTGTACCTCCTCCAGAATTAAGTAAATAGTCTTTAACTTGGCAAGAGCTGGTCCTGAGAAGCATTGTGAGAGCCATTTTGACGAGGTACGGGTGGATAAGTCCTATGGCATTTGAAGGAAGAAAGATGAGATGAGGAAAAGCAGTAATCTTCAGGCAAAGAAAAGGTAGAAGATTTGGCTGTCCCTGGAGGCACTTTGGTGTGGCCTGTCACCACAAGATCTTTCAAAAGGTAGTTTAAAGAAAAAAGAATGGAAAATCTTTAGACTCTTATTCAGGAACACTAAAATTAAGAGAGATTATTGCCCTATATCTTGTTGAGGGCAGAAAGATATTTTTATGAGGAAAGACGGCTTTTAACTTTGACAACACCATTATTCAATTGTGCCAAATCTTGTACCACGTTTTAGACAGGCTAAGAGGTTTTCATAAAATAAATTCACTTTCTTGGCGTCTTGATACCTTGGGAATCTTAAGTCAGTACAACAATAAGACAGGACAACGTAAGACAAAGTAAACAAACAGCTTAGAAATGAGGAAACATAGTCCATTTTTTCCAAAGTCCTAAATATCCATATTCCCTTACATTACCCAAAATTCCTTCCAAAATTATTATTATTGAAGCCAGACTGCCCTGGTATGAACTCCTGAGTTTTAGAAGTCCACTGGATGCTTATTAAAGACACATTTGTTACACTGAAAACTCTCCTTTTTGTGTGTAAAAAGGTGTGGGCGTACATTTCGTGCTTGCATAGTTGAGACCTGGACTGAAAGGCAGTCATGTGCTGCCAGCACTCCACGTGAGTTAGGTCAGATTTTAATCTCTTTGTACAGGGACAATGTTTTTCATCTGGTAGTGCCTACTTCACTTTTCATGGTGGGGTAAGTAATCATATAGGGCATGTTTAATCTGTGATCTAATGCATCAGCGTGTAGGATATGTTCCATATTAGCAGCTTTAGTAAAGGACCCTCTTTGGAACCACTGAAGCCTGTCTCTTCTCATTTACACCATGTCTGCAAGAGAGGTGGGGTATGGGGTATGGAAAGACCATCTGAAACCTGTAATGATGGTGGTGAACTTGAGGCAGCCCGGGCACCAGCCCAGTCAAAAACACAAGAAAATTAAATCGGAGTAAAACTTATTACCATCCCCACCTTGGGCAAAGCACATCACCCATGGCTGAGCTAAGTAGCTTTCCCAAGAAGGATACCTTGCATGCTCCAGGATACCTGGAGCAGTTGTGGGAACACATGGAGCAAGGGCAAATTTTAGTACCCTCCCTAATGCTATGGTGGGGCCCACCACTTACAGGTGAACTTGAGTGTTAATTTGAGAGATGTGAAATGAGTGTCCCCTTATCTGAAGTTCAGACTTTAAGCCCTCACAACATTCCTGCTATTAGTGTTTTACCACAGCGGACTACTTAAAAAAACCTAAAAATACCCCAAACCCCCTTCAAATCCCACTGTGCTCTGGTGGAAGAGAGGACCGCGTGGGTAACAATGCTTTGGGTTACTTTTGAGTTAAGGCATGGTATGATTCTTATTATAGTTAGGTCTGGGTAAACTGGTTCAAGTAAATGATCTTGTTGCTGTTTCCAGCTTTGCAAGCTCTTGGAAATATTTTAGCCTTTTTTTTTCCTTTCCCTAAAGTTAGTTTAAAAAAAAAAAAAGGCAAAAAAAAAAACCGTGCTCCTGGCTGGAGACACTTTCATGCCAACTTTCACCCTGGAGCAAATTTTTCATGCCTGAGTTATAAAAACCTCAGAAAAATAGGTGGTGATATGTAAGGTAAACATCAGAGGACCTTGAACTACAATTTTGCAAAGGGTGTTGTGAACCTGACAGGACAAAAGATTAATCAGACAAAAGCCTCTCTTCATAGCTGTTCATCTTAACAGGGCTGTGGTGTCTTGTGGTGGATAGGATACAGACACAGGAGACAGAACACCTTGCTTCTGCTCATGTTTCAGCTTGCCGAGTGACCTTTAGCAAAACACAGTATGTGTAAAGGAGAATAACAAATACCCAGTTTTGCAAAGATTCTTGGATAAAAAATGCTATGTAGTTTTTAAATATTGGCATGCATTAGCGTGCAGGTTTGCTCTCCAGACCTATTCCCTTTTCAGACTTTTATACTGTGGAATTAATTGCTTGCAAAAGCATAAAATATTTTTGGTTTTCCTGCGTACTCCTCCTCCTCTCTGCCTTTCTTAGCTCTCATAAACTTTCTAAAAATATGCTGAGAGTGTAACACATCCTGGGTATAATTCCAGAGATGAAGCTACTTAGGAAGCAATCTTGCAGAAACATAAGGTGAGTTCTGGATATTCTGAATCTGGTGATAGTAAGGAATTTTTGGAAGGGACTTCTCTCTCACTTGGTTCCTATATTTTTCATGACTGACACCTGAAGTAGAGACACAGATGGTATCTGCTATATGTCCAGGACATTAACTGTTATGGTCATACTTGGAAAGATTTTTCAGAAAAGCAATGTTTTAGTCTCTAATAATGTCTGTGGAAAATCAGGAAGACAAAATACATTTGTAAACTGAAGGCAATAGTGTTTGTACAGCTACAGTTTTTTTCCAGGGGACTGGAATATTGCATAAGGATACTATACAAAAGAGAAGTTGAATGAAAACTCTAAACCTGTTAGGATCTTTTCTTTACTTTTCCTTCGCTTATAGGCTGTCATGTCTGTTTAAATGTTGCAGGGAAACTGCACACGCATCTCTTTTTTTTTTTTTTTTAAGAAAACAAACCTGAAGAATTAAAAAACTCTTGGCCTTGGTTCTTATTTTATAAAATGGTCCTGTTATACACCCACTTGAACAACCCATGTGCTCATTTTAGAAGAGTGTAAGAGAGATTCAGCTTCTAAGAGTAAAGAAAAGAAAAGGAGAGATGTATCCACATCTGCTCTGTCTCATTCA
The DNA here is from genome assembly GCF_965638725.1 of Aptenodytes patagonicus. Lineage (NCBI taxonomy): Eukaryota > Metazoa > Chordata > Aves > Sphenisciformes > Spheniscidae > Aptenodytes > Aptenodytes patagonicus. Next base: position 58,492,667 of record NC_134955.1, on the reverse strand, counting down.
CAACTATTAATGATGGTAATAGTGGCTGATTTATTGTAAACATCAGTCTGCAGCTTATTAACGCTAAATTAAATTACTTTTCTTTCCTTTGCTTATTTTTCACCCCAAAGAGAGAAAAGTAGTTAGATGATTGAATGATTCACATTGATACTTTGTAACAAAATTAAAGGAAAATGAATCAAATTGCATGGATTAAGTAAAATACATTTAACGTAATTCAGAGCACAAAGAATAAGATGAAGTAAAAGTACAGTTGGTTAAGGAAACTAATTAACCATTTTCTGAGTATACTTAAATAATGAACCATCTTTCACATGAAACAATTGGCTTCTCTGTAATTAACAAGAACACTCAGAGTGTTCTTAGTGTGTGGGTTAACCACCATGCTTCTTACTTCCTCTTCCCCTGCACACCGTGTCATTCTTTCTCACTGGGGCAATTCGAACAGATATATGTATATATTTTATGACTCTCTTACTGTTTCTTTTGCTAAAACACAACTTTGCAACACTGAAAATATTTCTTTTTTTTCAGCAACTGATGCAGAGATAACAAGGCATTGGAATATCATTATTAATTCCAACCAAGCTCATCATGTTTTAGCAGCATGATGAAATGCAGTAAGATGCAATCATTTATGGGAAAATGAAGTGGTATTTGGAGATCAATGCAACCTTGGTAACATTTATAATTTAGTGTTTTTTTGAGATAATTACTCCCTAACTTTATATCACTGTTTTTCAAAGGAAATTTAATTTTCAAATACACATTCCCTTTCCAGCATGTTGAAGTTTGGTAAAATAACCTTTTCCTGCTATCTAGATCAGTGAGGGATGTTGAGAGCAAGGGAGCAGTGCCAGCAGTTTAGAACTCGAACAACATCAGAACCAGCTGAAATCCTAACCTCAGACTTTACAAGTTCCTTTGTAAAACTGGAACCTCATGTTTGTGAGATGGCAAGGGGATAGGCAGAAGACATTCTCATACTCTTCCTAGGTGTCTTAGCTCAGACAATTATTTCTTTATATTTCCAAGTTTAAGCTTATTCAAACTTGCCTCTTTCTCTGTCATTCTTGCCCCAGCCTACTTGCAGTTTAGAATCGTTCAAGTCACAATGTGAATGAAATCAAATAGTCTTTAAACTTATTTTCAGCCACAGACCTATCAAACATTTTTGAGTGCATGAAAAAGAACTTCTGTCATTAGCCATACAGGATTTTAGCTGATTAAGCCAGGACATTTCTTGTAATCACAAATTTCTTTCATATTGCCTCTTGTTGGCTGGATTGTGGCTTGCAAATGCTGCTAATCCAATGAACACTGGCAGTTCTCCATTTTTGACATTTCCAGAGCTCTTTCTCCAACTTCTGTGACATTTTGATGTCTGAAATGCTATCCTGTCAACATTTTAAAATCAACACATGATGTTAACATTATTCAAATTCACTGCCTTCATTGGGCTTCCATCAGGGGTGAAGTTGACCCATGAACTTAAACAAAGGCTTGTATTAGTAAATTCTTAAGAACTAATTTCAATTACACGTTGCAGTACCAGGCAGTATTATGCAGCTGCTATTGCATGAATACAAGGATGACATGAAACCCATAGCTATTCAACTTTGGTAGTTATTCTGAAATTCATAAAAAGTGGGTAAATTGGAGAAATTATTCAGAAACAAATATATTATTTAGAAACATTTCTGTTGTATTCCATCTGATTGCCTACTGTACTTGTGACACAAAAACTTCAATGTTGTTCTGTTGGGTTTTTTTAAATACACCCAACAAATACAATGACAAATTCTTCCCTTCCCTGTGAAGTGCCAATTCCACGTTTTTCACAAAAACATTGTTAAATACAACACCTTATGGTTAGTTCACTACTTGTTCTTCTGTATAGCACATTAGCGCCTCCCATCATAGTCTGTGAGATGAAAGGTACTGCTATGATATCTAACCACGGGAGTTCCAATAAAACACACTTTATATTAACAATAGACACCTCTCACTCTTTTCTGTACTCTTCCATGATTTTATTGTTAAAAGAAATTATGCTTGAACAAAAGCTTGATATCGCAATGCTATCCTTTTGGGTATCTGACACAAGTCACGTCACAATACTCTCGACAAATGGAGTTTTGCAACACTCTTCTGGATATCATGTTGTATACAACAACTGACTAACCAGATCATTTGTCACCAAGAGTGTCTTAAGTGCAGATTTGCTAAATTAATGAACTATGTCGAGAATACACGATATTTCTGTTCATGTAGTGCAGTGATTCTAAAAAAACATTCATACTGGGTCAGTTTAGAGGTTCACCCAACACAGTATCCTTTCTCAAACGGTAGCTGTAAGTGCAAGTGCAAGAACATACGAGGAGAAGACATCGCAAATGTGTATGATCTTCCCCTGTCATTCTCCTCAAGCATCCTCTTATGTTCAACTTAAAGGACTTCCTGAGCCTGATGTTGTTTGTCTGTTTAGTAACCTGCAGATTTTTTTCCATCTCTGGAACCCATGTAAATGCTCCTCATCCTTCCCCTTTGGCAAGCAGCTCCAGTGAGCTGCTATCTGCTGAATAAAGAAACACCTCCTTTTGTTTGTTTAGAGTCTGGTTTCTTTAAAGGCCCTTAGTGCTTGAACTGGGAGATAACAAGGAATAGCTGGGCCTTACCCAACCTCTCCAGGCCACTTGGGATTTTGTAGACCTCTACCACATCCTCCCTACATTGCCTCTTTTCCAGGCAGAATAGTCCTCACCTCCTCAGTCATTACTGTAGAGAAGCTATTCCACGCTGAGATCCTTCTGACCAGTGTCTGAATCTTTTCCCATTCTAACATATTATTTTTACGAGATGGGATCTGAACCTTGTACAGTCATGGAATGGGTTAATCATGGATTTCTACTGCAGTATGATGAGGATTTCTTTTTTGTTCTCCACTCTTTTCTTAAGGATTCTGAACAATTCATTTACTTTTGTGATGACTACTGAGCTGATATTTTTCATGGAACTGTCTTTAATATTTTAAAGAAAAACTTTCTCCGCTGAGTAGTAATGATGTGAATGTAAGACAGTTTTTCCCAATGTGCTTCTGTTTATATATATCTACATATATCACATTTTATCCTCCCAGCTTTTACACCATGTCATCTATGAATGTGTTGAGCAGCACTATTTTCTGTAGACTTTCACAGGTGATCTTCACCCATTGCAAGAACAGACCATTTGCTCCTAATTTCTGCTTCATACCCGTTTCAATATGTAGTCCAAATACTTTTGGTGGTTTCTGGACTACTGAGGAGTCTAAGGAAAGGAAGCTTATTGCGCATAGAATTAAATTCCCAGTGGGGGTTTCGTTTCTTTCAGAGGATTTGTAAGGGGTTCCTAAATCAAACTCAGTGCCACTGATTCAGACCATTTTGATAAGGAGTATCTTGTAAAATCTTGGTGAAGTTTTTGGCCTTTGCATCTGCTAAGCAACGAAAATGATTTTTAACAAGCTCAACTCCCACGTAGGCACTTAAATAAAAAGCAGATATTCAAAGGTACTTAGTTCTCTGTAATTTCTGATGATAGCATTCTGGGCCAGTTTTTAACAATCCTCCATCTATTTACTAATAAAATAAAAATGGAATGGTGTTTAAAGTTTGTTATACTTTGTGGATGTTACATCCTCAGAATTTTGCCCTTATGTGTTTGATATATGCAGACTCTAGTGTTTTAATTGATCTCAAAAGGAAAAAAAAGTCACTCTGGAAATTATGTTTGGGAGGTCCTTATTTCTTTCAATAATTTTCAGATTAAAGCGGCTCATTTCACAGAGCCAGTGGTGTTTGGGTCAGGGTTGTGTCTCTTTGGCTCTCTATAAAACACTTCACAGTATCCTGAATGCTAAGATAGTTGGATTAATTATAGTGTGTAAGCAAACTGATAAATCCTCAAATCATCCATTCTGCAAACTCAGGCAGGTGTCTCAAAAATAAAGCTGTTCTTTTCTGTCTTCTTCCTCCTCCTCCTCCCTTAAGGGTAGTAAGGAGTTTTGATATTACAGGTTATTAAAGTAATTATTTGGAAAGAAAAGTATTACTCTGGGCTGTAGAGGCCACATCCTTAGTACATTTTGTGATTTTTTTATTGTCAGTTTTGTGAGCTTTGTTGGTTTTTTTAGAGCCCATCTCAACTTGTCCTATATTATTTTAATAAATAAATAAGAAAGCATCGCCCATTAAAAAATTTTGCAATCAGAATTTGTTTGACATTTTTGCTGAGGAGGCAGAACAAGATCTGGCTTGACCTTACTGTTTTCTGGCTCCTTTTACCAAGTGATATTTCTATCCATAAACACACAAACCTTATGCATTTCCCAACAAAATGGCAAATTGAATCATATAATCCAAAAACTTAACAAGACTTTGAAGTAATGGATGTACCATGACCCACTTGGGTTGCAGGACATTTCAAATTTCTGGTCTTCTTGAGGCCTAAAAGCCTGGGCAAAAGACCATACAGACCAGTTACTTGCACTCATTTGCTAAATAATGCAGTAATGTTAACTTGTATATGGTGTGATACTCTGCTGCTGGCAGAAGTGTGGAAGATTAATTCACTATTAAGAAAATAAGAGTGTTCTTCCTCCTATTGCCTTTTTCTGTGCTGGATAAACCTATTTTGAATTCAACAGCTATATCCTACTGGACTGCCAGACATGTTCATCTCTAGAAAGCCACAAAGAAAATAAGTTTCTCCCTCTTATTGTCCTTCTTCTCTTTCCTATAGCTCTGTAGATATCTTCCTGGGCAGAGTATCACATTCACATCTGGAGTAACAGAGATCGTCACTCCAGTGACAACAGTGGATTTGTGTCCACCTAGGCCAAGGCCCTCAGTTTGGCCAGAAGAAAGTGTTAGGCTCAAAAATGCATGGCCCGCTTTCTAGTTATGCAAAGAAGATCAACCCTGCAAGGCTATAGGAAAAGTGGACATTACATGTGTGTGATACTAACATGACAGACATCAAGAAAAAGAGCAACCATTCTTTATAAGCTAAATTTTGCTGGCACCATTTTAAAGGTAAATGTCCATAAAGAATGGGTGCGTTTTCAGAAAGCACATGAATTCAACATTCTTCATTCAAGGTACATGAGATTTGCTTCGTCATGTACTTTAGAGAGTTGCTCAAGTTAGTATCAACAGCAACCAGCTGCTGTGAACAGTAAAACCTTGCATACAAAAGTAGAGCTGGGGATGAGGGAGCAAGGGAGGAGCAGGCTGAGTCCTTATAGCTGGTGCCTGTGCTAGCCACTTCAGAGATCCCTTCTGAATCCATAGCACCATTGCTGCACCAGCACTCATTTTTCATCTGCTTTGAATCCACAGTTGTCAGTGCAGCCTTCAATATGTTCTGTTTAAATTCTCACCGAATCTCCATGGGTTCCTCTGTCTCTTCACACTAAGAGAGACGAGAGAGAGAAAGCAGCAAAGTGGTTAGAAATCTTCTGCCAAACACAGATGGTATCCTGATTGCTCTTTCAGCCTACCTGTGTCTGTCTGTGGAGCTGTGGATGTTGTGGACATGTGTGTGAATTTCCAGCGCTCTCAGAGCATTCACCCAAAGGAGAATTTCCATCTGAGTTTTAATATTCACCGCATCAGACAGCCTTGAGAAACAAATATGGCTATTTAGGATTTATCCCTGTAAAAGTGTGTTTGTGTGTGAATGTGTTTGTAAGAAGAAAGAAGCAGAGAGGAAGAACAGGAAGACTCCAAAATTTCACAGCAGCCTCATTTTAAAAAGTACTGACAAAAGCACTTGCTTGCATAGTGTAGGCAGTCTGTGAAAATCCAGAAAGGTGTGGGAAAAAACCCCACACTGGCTTTACCTCATGGCATCTTAGCATGCTCAGCTATTTGTCCCTCTTCTCCTCAGGATACAGGCACAGTATGGGATACGATTGCATTACAGCAGTTTAACAAGTTAGTGCCTGTCAGCTGACTTGCTGTAACCAACTGTGTATGCTCTCTTCGTCTGCCCCATTTGCGAGATAAAAGGCATTAGCTTAAATTCACATACAGTAGATTTCCCTTCCGAGCCAGATCTCTAAATAGTTTCTGGCATACCTGGCACAGCGAGCCGGTATCCTCTTCTCGGCACAGGAAATATCCAGTGCAGCAGAGGAAAGAGAAACCTTCCACCTTGCAAGGAAATAAATCAACCTACCAATGGTGCACTTAGCACATGGAGGAAAAATCCTTGCTCAACTCCTATAGGTAATCACTTCATAGAGTGAAGCATGAGATTTGATTATCCTCATTATCTTAGTTCAGATAGCTTCAAATGTTGCTAGTTGTCATGAAACATACAGCCCTTTAAAAAATCTGGTTATGGTATTTGACTTACTGACCTATTCTGGCATTAAATTGCACAGTATGCCAATGCACTGTGAAAATTCAAGTCCTTTTTTTTGGTTCTATGCATATTACCTTCAGTTGAAAGGAAGGAGCTTTGGATCTCTTACCTATTCCTGCTCTTTTTTTTGGTGAGGCAAAAGAAAAAGAAGGGCTAGTTTCCACTAACACCCTTCACGCATCTTAATTTTTCAACCTTGCCCATTCTAATTATTCTCTTTTTCAGGTAAAATTCTGAAAGGTTAGTTGAGGGGTTTGGGGTCTTGCGAGCCATTTCTCAATGCACATCCTTAATAGGGGTGTTCTGAGAGCTCTGTGCTGTACCTGACTGTAAAGTCAATTTAAGTGGTAGCAAGAGGCACTTCTCATGGTGGCATGTAAAGGCATAGGAGTTCTTACAGTTTCCTTTCCCTTTTGTCACTGCAGATCAGACTAGAATAAAAGGAGAATAAACTACGTTCTTTTCTGTACCTTGGTCATGGCTGGCATTTTTCTGTATCACTAACTAGCAGACCAATTAATTCAGGCAGTCTTTAGACTTCTGCTGGAGAAGTAACACAAATGCAAAAAAGTGGGAGAAAGCTTTAGGCTCTCCGAGTCCTACAACGCTTCTTGTTCCTTCTTTCCTCTGTTCCTACCTTCCTTCAGTGTCATGTATTTCTTTATGACAAGGGGTCTGTGACCCCTTGTGTCCATGTTTTCACACACCTTTTATTCATTGATTCATTCCTTTCTTTTTTCCCCAGCTGAGAGCTTTACAGGATGGTTGTCACAGCTGCAGTTCTTGCTTGGCAGCATTTAAATGCATGCTAAACAAAAGTGTCTGTCTTGCCCATCTCAAATATAGGCAAGTTAGTTGATAAATAGCATTATGCCACCCGAGGGTGTGATTATACTTTGAGATAGCACCACCCGTAGGATGGGTGAAGGCCCTTTGATTTTGGCCCTGTGTCTAATCATGCGTTTTAACTCTTTCCAAGCGTTGGGTTTCTGTTGATCTCAGCAATTCTGTACATGTTACAACTGATATGGTTACTGATATACCTCATAAGGTAGCTGGCATCAATGGAGGAAACCATTTGGTCGGGCTAGACAGAGCTGCACCAAGACTGCAGTCATCATTCAGTTAATATGCCAGATTATTGGCAAACTTTTCCACTGCCTCCTTCTGTTGTTTTCTGCAAAGCATTAATGTGGTTGAGAGCCATGATGATCCGATCCGCTGGTTTTGGTTCTTGCTAACCTTAGAGCTCTTGGTTCCACCTGGGCACGTTCTCATCAATTTTCTTGTCCCCTTTGTGCCTCGCAGCAGGAGACCTGTAATGTCCTCTGTACTCAGGTTCTGTTATCTTCCCATCTTTCTAGGGGAATTTTCATGGATCCCTAGTGTTGTTCTTCAGCACTTCCTGGAGAGTTGCAGGCACTTTGTTAAGTGGGCAAGTCTCTATTCTACCCACTGTTTTTACTAGTTTCAGTTTAGGTATTGAAAAGTTATTTTAATATAAGAATGAGAGAACTTAACAAAATTATAGTGTTGATTCATGACGTAGCATGGTAAAGCTTGCACTTGCAGTTTTTGTGCTTCCCATCTATGCTAATATATGCTTACACAAGACTGACAGAGGAAAGTTTCTTAATGTAAATTACATTTGCATTGGCTTTAAGTCAGCTTTATACTATCAGAAAAGAGAAGAATAAATTCCAAAGGGTTTACAATCACAAATACTCCCAGAAAGTAACTTATATTTACGCTAGTATAAATCAGGAGTAAGTTCATTAAAATGGCTGGGATTATTTTCATTTATACTGTAGCTTTATTATACTGCTCTGAAACACTGTATATTTATGCTACCACTGCAGCGTGAAGGGGGCCATAGTTTCAGGTCCAATGGCCCTACATGGGTGCAAGAGAGAGGAGACTGAAGCATGCTGGGACTATATCCAGCAGTTATTGTCTGCAGGACTGGGCTCTTTGATCGTAAAATAAGAGAACATGCTTTCCTGGAATTCTGCCTAGCTGTATCTTTATACAATATTCACTTCTAAATAAGCCAAACAAGTTACAAAATCTTTAACTGAAACATAGACCTGACACTTTTAGTACTCACTCATTTCCTTAGCCTGTAAACTTTGGGCTCCCAAAATTATAGGTGTTTGATGCTTACATGCTTTTACGTGTAAAAAAACAACCCACTTTCAGATGCATTCTGGTTGCAACTCATTCTGGTTGAATAATATGAATGCTTAAGAGTCTGGCTGCTTAAAAAGGACTAATTTGCCAGGTATGGGGGGGGGAGGCTCTTAAAGATGTTCCCACAGATATCTAAATGGGAAGGAAGTTGAGATCCCTTTACCCCATTTACTTTCAGCAAATGCTGCAGAAAAGGCATTTACTAGCTGGGAGCAAGGTGTGGGTTTAGGATGTAAGGAAATCCTGGAGAGTATTCACAGAGAATGAAATATTATTTATAAAAGTGTCATTATTACATCTTAATTATTTATGTTTAAAAAAATGAATAATATATTTTCTGAGTGCTTGCTAATTATTAAATGACAGAAGCAACTCCACGTTTCAATTAGCTTGCCTTTCCTGGCAACAGCTTCAAATAAAAAAACAAACAAAACTCCAGCACATTGCCCTAGACTTCTGAGAGCTCTAGTTTTTCATAATGGTCTGGTGAGGAGAACGACTCTTAAACAGGAAAATGAAAATTCCATGGTATTTTGGACCACAGAGGCATTCTATGGCGCTGGGTCATTTAGGGTGAATGCTCTGCTAACTGCCCCTTTTATTTTCTCTAAGTGCAAATATTATCAGTGAAACTGATGGCAGCCATGTTACTTATACAGGTGACAGCAATGTTCTTTATACCAGCACTGTTTCAGACACACAGAAAAATATATGCCCCGTCCTAAAGATCTTGTACTTAGAAATGATGTTTCCACTATAACACCAACTTTATGAGTTTTGGCCAGCCAACACTTGTCGCTGACATCTTCAACATAATGGGAAATATCAATATTGCACCTAGGAGAAAATGAAAAAAATTGGAACTAAACGTTGTAATAAAACTACATTTTCAGCATTTGAACAGGAAAAAAGCAAAGCCTGCCAGCTAAGTTTCATGCTATGAATTCTTACTCAGTTCCTGTTCTCTGAGAAAGGAGGTTTTTTGTACTGTGGACCATATCCTCCAGTACCCCTCGATTTTAAAAAATCCTTCTCCAAGAATAAATTTCCATGATTGGCATAGCTCTGGGTATGATTCTTTATGAAAATGATGTGGCAAATGGCAGTAGCTTTTTTTTGAAAAATTTGGCAAAGTTTGCAAAAAGTTCATTGGTTTTACCAATAAGAGAAATTTGTTTCTTTCCTCCCAAGACAGAAAAGTGAGGCTTAATGGCCACGGAGGGTAGCCCCAAAAATCTTACCAAAGCTCCTGTTTATCAGGCTCTGTAGGCAGCCAGGAAAGGTGCAGAGCTCAGGGAGACCTCCTGGTTCTACTTCCAACTACACGCATGATTAAAGCCAAGTGGTATTTGGGACTGCTGTAGATTGAGAGAACAGCCAAGCGAAGCCTAGAGGCTTCTGTCTTTGCCTGGAGTTTATCAATTAACTTGGAGCTTTTTATGTTGCAGTTCTAGCTGGAAGCTTCATTTGAACTTCCTCCGCAGACTTTAATTTTCATTTGATCTTAGAGAGACACCATCAAATAGTTTGGGTTCTATAAAGCTGAGAGATAACTTTATTGCTGTGTTTCATACCAAACCTGAAGAAAACATTCAGTGATTGCTGAAACATGATATTCACCGAGTTCTTTAAAACCACAATACAGCTATGATTATTTACGTACTTAAATGATGGCTTTTTTAGTAGCAAGGTGGTGTACCTATTGAGAAAAATCCAGTTTTGATGCCAGGAAAGAGGGAGATTGCAAAGGTTGCCATTTCCGATAATTATTTTTTACTGCCTTTACTATCTGTTGAATTACACGTGGACATGAAAAACACGCACAGTGAACAGAGGTGATTTTTTTTTTTTTGAAGAACAAAACCTATGTGTATATACTTAAATGGAATTTTCCTCCAGATAGACTTCTAGGTCTTACAACTATCCTCCCCTAAATTCTAAAAAAGCCCTAAGTTTTTCATGTTATATGTGACAATACTAACATGATGGTGTGATTTGCACAGTAAAAGCATATATTGAAAACTTGAGATAGAGTTGTAGGGGGTTAACTTAGCCTGGCTGCAAAGTCCAACAGAGCCTTTGAGAAATTCTAGTCACACACATAAACTGAATTATGCAGGTCTTGTCAACAACTGCCTCAGAAGCGTATAACTGGTAAAGAGGAATAAGGGAGGGTAAAAGTATGTGTTCATCCTTTTAGAAAAGGGGAAAAGAAGTCTTTTATCCAATGTTTGAGAACCGCTTGTAGGGGTCAGAACATTTGTACTCCCATGTCAAACCTAAGACAAAAGACATTTGACTGAGAGGATAAACAGATGTAAATACCTAAATGGCAGTTGTTGGCATCTGTCCAAAGGTTAGGGTTGTTCTCCCAAAGGTTGAGCTGATTAGACAATTAAAACAATGTCTTCTTTTTTGTCGATTTCCAACCTCTCTCTCCTTCTTTTAAAGTATTTTTATTTTGAAAGACAATGTCTATAAAAAAGAAAAGTAAATAAAGACATCTTTATTTTCTAAAGATCAAAATGAGGAGATTAGACTACATTCCAGCATGTCTGAATCTATGTCCTCTCACAACCTTTTATGAAGGAGACCACAATGGTTGCCAGAAGAAAAAAAAAACCCAAACCTAAAAGACAACCTGTGTGTCTTTGTGCAGTGCTGAATTATGCCCAGAGAGATCTATAGCAGATTTCTAGATACATGTCTGACTCTGATCTCTCTACATACTAGCTTAAATCAAGAGGAACTCCTGACTTGTGAAAAGTTAATATAAGATCAAAATCAGAACTATGTACTTCATTAAGGTCGTGACCAAGATATTTATTGTGGTTTGAGAACAGACAAGATTAAACCACTACAATGCCAATAATTGTACATTGTGTGGGATTGTTGGGGAAGGAATTTAAAAGAAGTCATTGCAAACTGACTCCTCCCTCTCATGTATTTTGTTTATATTTCAAGGCAAATGAACACGCTCTGTTTTGTAACTGATGGAATAACTCTTCTGTTTGATATAGCTTACAGGCCTATAGCTGTAGCATCTGAGTGTTGATAGCAGAAGTTCTCTCGTAATTTTCTTTGCTGAGATGAGTGATTACACAGCTACTGGTCCATATCTGGTTGCCACTACATTTATGTCTCCACATTTAAATGCTAATTCCCTATCAAAATGAGAATGTGCATGCCTGTTTGCCTGCTGACAATGAGGCAGTGTAAAAATAAATAAGCAAATTATAAATAGATAAATAGAGCCTGTATGTAATTTCTCTGCCCTTTCCTGCAAGACCATTGGGCCCAGCTAATAGTGGGTTTCTTAGGCAATGGAGGGGTGGCAGAGAATGGAGGAGCACTCTATGATCTGGGAACCAATCTGTGTTGCTGCCTCTTTTCCCCCTGGAGGTAAAACGGTTTTCACGAACATGTTGCTACTTTCTATATCTGACAGCAGAAAAGAGTAGTACCTACAATTTGCTGACTACTAGACACAGACTTCCATGTGGCTGTTTTGAATTAGTTATTTGGTTCCCATATCATTGTTCAGCTTTCCTTTGTGCTAAAAGTGCTTCCACAGCCTAAATAACAAAAGTAACATAAAAAATATAGAGGGATAAGCATTCCTACTTGAAATGCACCTTTCCATGCTTTTTGCTAATTTTTTTACTTTGGCCTTCGGAGAAAAAAAGAAGCCTGTATCTCACTAAGCATGCATAGAACAGGAGAACTATATAAAGAAAGCACCTTACTTCAATTAATATTGTCTTTACAATTGCAGTCGTTATCAGAGATCGAACACAGGTTTGGGGTAGAGATATACCCATTTGTAATTCAGATCTGATACTGTTTGCTCCAAGAGGTACTAAACCGCTAATGTTAGTTAATTAGGACTTTGGGGCCTGATTTTCAAAGATGGCTGATAAAAAGCAATAAATTATTATCTTCAGCTTGATTCTGTAAAGCTTTCCCTCCGATGAAGAGGGCAGTTTGTAGTAAATTGCAAACAACAGATAAGTGCTAACCTCTTATATTGGTAATTCCTTTAAGAGTAAATGAAAAAATGTATTTTCACTACCTGTATGTTTTTAATTATCTACAGATATTTTGAGCAATTTTTCTGTGATGACTACAGTTGCTTTCCAGGGAAGAAGGAAGTTTATCTTGCAATCTACCTATAAGCCACTTAGGAAAATTAAAACTCATATTGCTGAATATATCAAAAAGAAGGTTGCTCACCTACTTAAACCTGAACACAATTCAATAAGGCTGCTAGATCAGTAACACATTTTGGACAGTCAGGCTTTAATTATCAACCTAGCCTCAAATGTTGGCAAGATTCTCCTTTAGCTTGCTTCTAGAAAGTTCCTTATATATCATTCCTTATGCAATCCTATCGTTTTCCACACAGGGATTTGGAGATGGCTCAAAGTACAAAGGAGAATGGCAGAATTTCGCTTCCCATTGCATCTACTCTAAGCAGCAAGGGACTGCCATGTACTGCCTGGGACAGAATGTTTGATTTCACCAGTCTAGTTTTGCAACCCTGGGCAAGCCACGTAAAACTGTATTTGTAAATCACAGATAGTGATACATACTTGCAAATGTTCTGTGGGAAGCTTTATCAGTTAATATTGTAAAGCATTTGAGATAGCTATGTAGAGAGTATTGCACTTTATCACACACTTACTAGCATTGTGATCTTTTTATTTGGGCTTACTTTGCATGGGTGTAAATGAATGCTCAGATGTGCAAGTCCTAAGTCTTTTCCATGCAGAATAGTCCAGGTTCTTCTAATCTCTTCACATTACCTGTACCTAAATCTCTTTCAGTACAGATATTGGGGAAGTTTGCCCATTAACCTGTCCTGTCTATTTAATGGTTGCTGTTCTCAAGTCCTGTGAATAGATCCTAGTGGTGCAGAACTTCAATTTGTAAAAGATGTTGCTAGCTTTCACTTACCCACTGCTGATCCTTCTGTTTTCCTGGGTCTTTTAACAACTGGTGTAAATTAGAGCAGCCTTAAGCTGTTTTCTGCTGTGCCAAGGGGCTGACCCTGTGCCCAGCGGTTACCGAATCATAGAGAAAGAGGTGGGGTGGTGGCTATTATGCAATTTTTGCAGCTTCCCCCAAACCTAGGCTGTATATATTTCAACTGAAACTGTGGTTCTGGCCCATGGTGCATGGACACTGCTAATGTTGCAAGCACTCCCATAATTCAACTACTACAAGTACTAGTGGTAGTAAAATAATCTTATCTGCAACTCATCAGAGCTTTTTTAATTGAATTTTACTTAACATGAGTGTTGAAAGAGTCAGGCTCGACATGCAGCCTTGACTTTGAAACCTCTGGCGTTTTGTGGGTGTTAGTCACATCCTTAACATTACAGTAATACAGTTTTTGTGGCTTAATATTTACATATTTTTATTGCTGTCTGAAAGATAAATGGGAAGAGGATGATCACAGGAGAAGCCTGGAGCAGGATTTTAATATGTTGAATTAAAAAAATAGATATATATATATATGGGAATGTGAACTTAAGGTTGTTTAGGTAAATTAAAGGCATTAGGAGACACAAAAGCAAAGGCTGGCAAAGCAGCATTTAGTTGGCATATAGAAATGCACTGTATTTTGTGGAGTGTGTATAGTGGGGCATTTGAAACTGAGGGAAAAATATTCTAGAAGTTCAGGCAGCTGAATTAACATCACCAAAGGAGTTGTAGTTTTTACATTTTTATTGTAACTTTGTAGCAATAGCATTTAAAACAAAAGGCCAAATTGGAAACTTTTACCTCCCGGAGCTCCTCTGATGTTTACTGGAATTTACCTGAATAATTCTGAACAAGGAACTGAAGATTAAGTGTAATTTTTCCATCTATTTTGTGACTGAGTTACACAACCCATCTCATTTTAAACCACCTTGATGCACATCGTTAAAGTCTCCATTACCTGTGTTGCGTACCCTGAACAATGAGGTCTTCGTTCACAAGCAAACTCTCTTCCCTGTTAGATTGTGGACTTGGGAGAAAGGTCCGGCTACAGGAGATGAAAGCTCCTGTCAAATTCTCTCCCAACACCTGCTCTTGACCTCCTCTACCTGAGGAGGGAGAATTGCCCTTTATGATACTGTTTCACGTCATGGATGAGTCATGGTAGAATGGCAAATGGTGCCTTCTGCAGGAAAGGAAGCATGTGTGTGCCCCGACACCTGACAGGGACCTCCAGTTGTTTTTTCAGCTCTTTTCACCAGTCTTACAAATAAGAGTGAACACCATTCGTGGGGGATCACTGCAGTGCATGTTATGTGGATATTGTGGGGTTTTGAAATCAGCAGAATTTAGAGCAGGACGAAGAATAATCCAGCCTGACATTCAGAGAATCTTGTCCCAAGCTCTTAAGTGCTCCTCACCTCAGCAGACCAAAAGCAAGAGTTTCATTGGCAGTAGCTGAATAAAAGAGCAAGAACATGTTCTACTAGGAAACGGGAAATTACCCATTCTTATTGCCCTGTCCTGGGGTAATTTCTAGGCTTTATTAAGAGAGGCAGTAGAATGGCACAAATCTGAATTTATCTGTGGTGAGTGCAAAGGACATTTTGTTTTTCAGAAGAAACACAGAAGAAGAAAGTGCTGATGTTGTGCAAAGGGATTTGAAGATAGCTGAAGGCAGAGGACTCCCTCATATCTGTAGTCTTTTAATTTGTTTTAATGAAGAAGAAAAAGGGTTTATAGCTTAGAGTGGGGAAGTAGAGACCACATGCTTTTTCTGACACCAATGCCCCTGTGAAGTTTTTAAGCCTCAAATTGAACTGTGAGTCCAAGTGCAACCAAGGAATGCTCAGAAAAAGAAGACCTGTCTCAGTAAGATGGGCACCTCAGAGATACGCATATACTGGCTTTGTGCTCATCTCATGGGAGAGGCCACTGATCTGATTAGGCCAGCAGGCTTATTTAGAGGAACAAAATAATTTTGAAATTGTGTTCAAAATTATAGGAACAAATGCATATTTCTTCCTCTACTTTGATATGATTTGAAATGGCAAAAGGATCTGACTCAAACTTTCAAGGAGGTGGAGGGAAATAAACCCAACACATTTACAACTCTTTTGGACAGAGTCCAAACAAAAAAAGTACTGACTAGTGAGAGCATGTGAAAATGGGTTATTATATTGGAAATCAGATTAGTGCTTTAACTCTCATATTTTCTTAGGGAAAACAGTGATGTGATACAGGAACATAGATGTTGACCGTATTCATTACAGTGCATATCATGTATGTTCTGTGGGAGACCATTCTAAGCCTAAAATCAATTGTTTTAGTCCAAAGGAAAAATAACCCAAAGTATTCTTATCTCTCTTTTTTAAGAGAGGGCACTTCAGGTATTGCAGAAAGAAGGCTGTTATTAATTTGGGCTGTTTCCCATAGGAATGCTAGGTTGTTGTGGAGCCAGAATTCATGTTAGGACACATGCTTTAAGTTAATTGTTTGTGTGAGAGTAAATGGCTGCAGGTCAGGGTTGCTTGTTTAGTCTGGGAAAAGTACACAGGAGTACTTAACAGGGGAAATAAGAAAAAGGAAGGCTTTATCCTCCAGTGCTGAGTTTGGAATAACCAGTTCTAGATGAAGCTGTAGGCTGAATTCAGGGAGTAACCTGGGCGGAGAGTTTGACTCCTTGAAAGCCAACCTCAGCATTCCAGTGAAAAAGGTCCCATTTGTGCGAGGTGATGATTATCTTCTTCCTGATTCTGAGCACCTCCTGGAACCAGCGGGAGCTGACGGTGCACGGCTCAGGCACAGAGATGCACCTTTCCCTGTTTCAGGATTTGGAATTATTTTGGGACTTCCTTAATGAACTCTAGTAAATTTTTCTGGCTAACAAAGATACCTCATTAAACCATGTAATCTAAGGAAGCAAATGAAAAAAAGTTTTGCTTGCAAGGTATGCCACCTTATTTAATTTACGTTTTCAGCCTTCGACTCACTATTTGCTACAAGTGAGATCAAGCTGACTGGTTATTTTCTCAGCCTGAAAATCTTTTCCTTGGTTCTTTTTTAGAACTTTATAGGCTTCATTCTTAAGGCTCCTTGTACCACAAATACTTTGCAGAAGTATGTCTTGCCAGTCTTCCTTTTTTTTTAACTTTAGGAAAGTTATCCTTTCCTAAAATGGAAAGGATAACACTAATTCTAAAACACAACTGCGAATTTAGGACTAAGTTGTAATACATTTGCTTCATATAAAGTTGTATTCAAAAAACAGTCTACTGAATTTAACTTGAGGATTTGTGCAGTAAGGCAGTAGGCCCCAGAGTGAGAGAAGTGTCACAGTTTGGTCCTTAATACTGTATAAAGCAATTTTAGTACAAAATTTGAAAAATCTGTCATCCTTTATATCTTATTGTCATGAGTTTTATGAAGAACAAAAAATCCCCTGACATAGCTGTGTCCTTATAAGAGGACTTGCATGTTGGGCAGAAAAATTATGATCTCTTGGAACTGCATTCTGATCAAGTGTGGATTTATGGAGTTAACCATTTGTAAGTAAATATGCAAGCTTTTTTGCCACATAACAAGACTGACTTAAATAGTGCCTAAAGAGAACCCTCTAGGAATCAGTTGGCTTTATTTGCAAGCAAATCTCTCCTTGCTACTGGTACTCTGAGCTCCAAGTGTCATTTTGAGATTCAGCAGCCGTTTATAAATAAGCTATAAGGGCTGAATGCTAAAAGGATAGAGTCTGTAACGCTTTTTTTTTTTTCCTAAATTGAAAATGCCTATGACCATGTGGAACTTATGATGCTCATGTGTATGAATATGGGCTCTCACCAGAGGCATGGTTCACATTAAATCTCAGTATTACACCGCCATGTATTTTTGCAGTTCAATGTGAGAGAACATTATTCTTGAGCCAACCTGGTCAAGGTTGTGAATACAGGGGCAGAAACCTTAAATCTGTTGGCAGATCTGCTGCGGCCTATTGTATATCTGTGAGCACACCACAGTGCTTCTGTTCCCATCTTCATCCTTTGTCTGCATAGCCTATTTAGACTGAAAAATCTTTGAGGCAAGAACTTTCCCACTGTGTTTGCAAAGGGGATCTGATCTCACTTGGGGCCCCAAGGCATTGCTGAAGTAAAAATAATAGGAATAATTGCATTCAAAATTGGCAAAGGAAAGAATATTTCTTTACTTTCAGAGACTGAATAAGTTGCTGTATTACATCCGTAGCTTTTTTTTTTTTTCCCAGGACATCAGAAGGCCTTTTTTCTCTTAATCAAATCTTTACATATCGCTTCCCTTACTCAGTGAAGAAGGGACAGAGTGCTCGCTATGTTGCCACATGATTAACCAAAGTCCACAACACATGCAGAACTGAAGCTCAGGGATATTTTATACTTCAGAAGTTTTATTTAGGGATTCAGAAGTTTACATTTTTCAGCCTGCAATTGGCTACTATGTGATTGTTCTGTTATTGTGTCATTCGCACAGGGCTTACTTTGCATCAACAAAGTAGATTTGGTTGAAAATTGTTAACACTTTTGTTGCTTTTATTGTTACCTGATGAAACTATATTAATTGATTCAAAAAGCCCCCAACATGAGGGTATTTTCAATCAAAAAATGGAAATATCTTTTTTGTTTGTTTCTGATACGCTGTTTTTTAAAGATGCAATGGTATAAGAGCAAAAAGTAAACTTTAAGAGAAAAAAACTTGTCTGTCCTAAACAATGCATGGGTTGGAAGAATTAAACATGAATAAAGGGAATTGACAGCTGATATTGGCAGTTGTGAGACTTCACAGATTTGAGGAAAAAAGGCATGTCATGACTCAGCAACCTATGTTATCATCCAAAACAAAGAACTGAAGAGGTATGAGTCAATGAGAGCTATGTTATGTTGATGAGGTACTTTATAGGGTATCTGTTCGTGGGCTTTGTTCCTGCAAAGACAGTATGCTGTCATGAAGTAAGACTGAATGTTTTTCATTTATTTGCTCATATCTTCCATTATTTTGACTATTATTTTCTTCTACTTTCATTATTCACAATTAAACAATTTATTTTATAAAAAGGAACATTCTGATTTTTTTATTAATACATCGGTGTATTAATTTCAAAAGTTTGATTTTACAATGTAGGTGACTGTATGCAGTTAAACTCTTTCTTCAGTTGCCTTTTAACTGCTTCGTCTTCTTTATGCTCTGGGACACTTGGTATCATTGACAGAAAAGAAAGGTTTCTTGATCGTTCATTTTTGTGTATGACACACCTCCTGCAATGTATGAATATGTGGGGTAGTAGAGGATGCACATTCTTTATGGTAAATTAGTATCTGTTGGGTGATGACATCTGTCCTCTCCTCTCCTCTCCTCTCCTCTCCTCTCCTCTCCTCCCTCAGCTCTAATTAGGCCATGACATTAAACTTCTGCAAGATTATTTGAACTGATTTATAACCTTGGTAGTCAAGGCCTGATATCAATCCCATGAAAGTCAATGAGAATCTTTTAATGGGAACTGAATTGAGTCTCATTAGAGCATTTCTGTGGTAGAGAATCTCCAGTGTATCTGGAGATTTCTAAATCTGGGTACAGTGGGTATCTTGGTTGATTTTCACCAGGGATGTTTCTGTTCACCTTGTGAAACTTCAAGTCAGTGAATAGGTACATTGCAAAAGACTTTTGTTATGCCAGCAGACTACATCTCTAATTCAGTGAAGAACTCAGCACATGCCTAAAGTCACCTACCTGATCAAGGGCTTTGATGAACAGAAAAAGATGGTACGGTTCACTTAAAGTTGATTTTAAATGTTTTGTTGAATAGACCACTGAATGCATTGGAAGAAAAATGTACCACTAGGAATTGGTCAGGATATAAAGCTGCTTTCTGTTTTGTTAGCAAAGAAGAGACATAACTGCTCTGAAAGTTAAATGGCTCAGCAGGCTATCATGGTAAAGATACTGAAGGAGCAACACAAAAGGGAATGGCTTGGTTCGAGTTGGTCTTACCTTGCCCATGAGGTCTGGAGTGGAGTTTTTTCACCTGCTTCAGCCCTTTAAAAAGTAGGTATCCAAATCTGAACTAGTTACTCCAGGGTCCTTTATGCGTATCAGAGAGGTAGGCGTATCTTTAGGGAACCATTTCTCAGGTCTGTTTGAGTTGGTTATTTTAAAAGAAAGTAAATAAGTGTGCCCTCAAAATGCTTATTTTTCTCTGTTGACTATGAAGGATGTCTATACAGGCAGCTTAGGCAGAAAAGATTATACTGTAGAAACTCATATTAGAGATTATGAATCAGATCAGTTTCCTGCTGCTGAATAAACTGAAGATGTTTCTTTGCCATGGCTTCCAAATACAGCCCAAAATTCAAAGACTTGTTCTTGATTCAGACACAACATCTGATATAATGTCACAAAACCCTTGAACTTACAGGGACTTACAATGAAGACTGTGGTGGAGAGAAAAAAAAAAAATCTTTCAGTGTCTAGAAGAGTTTTGGCGTCTCTTTGTCTGTTTGGGATGGAAACATACTTTGGATCATCCCTCGGTTTCATATATTCTTTTTTTGTTGGAGAAAATATAGAAAATATAACTATAAATGGAAAGAATTGCTCTAGAGAACCAGATCTGAAGACGTAGAAAGTCTCCTCCGGTCATGTGTTCTTACACGTAAGCTGAGGAGGGGGAGCAGAAAGGAAAGGAGTCAGGCATTGGAATGGTTTGTCTTGGATGTGATTGGTTCATCCATTCTTCATTTAAGTTATTTATTATCTGGATTGGTGACAAGCTTCATGATCATATGTTATACTGGTGCTCAGATTAAACCAAAGAAATAAAATATTGGAGAATAAACAACCCAAACCAAAACTACTAAAAGACAATCTTCCTTATTTCAGTGGCAAAAACCTGCAAGTTTCACTTCTATGCATCACCTGAATTGTATGGTTATACAAGTCTAGTTTTAGCTCTTGATCTGCCATTGAAACATATTTTAATCAAAATAAGCAGAGGTTGAGAGGAAGTAAATGTTGATTACTCAGCTAAAGGATATTTTTTCATAATAAAGTAAGAAAAAACAGGTTTATCACTCACTGAATCTGGGGATCTTTAGAAATATTCCATATTCCAACAAGAAAAAAACAAATTAGCAAAGTGTCAACACAATGTTAAATGAAGTGGTTTGAGAAAATACTGAATCTACTTATCCGGAGCTGACCATGAGAGCAGGATAATTTTTTTTAAGTGTCCTGGTTCTGAAATTGGCTCTTGCACCTTATGAACAAACAGGTAGAATTTGAGCTTATACAGAACTGCTCTCAAGGGCAGTTGCTTCTCTGACAAAGAAGGGACAGGTAAAACTGGTATTCAGTGATGCAACATGTATTTGGCAATATATAAAAACTAGAGAACTTTGAAGCAGGCATACAGGACATAAAAAGAACCTAAATTTATATGCATATAATATGTGTTGAATCTTTTAAAAGCATAAAGCTATCTGTTGACCTTTGCAAACCAAATAGGGATTATATGGACACTAAACCACATGCAGTGTGTGCATGCTGCTGCTCTGGAAGTTTTCCACATATACGCCACTTGAGTGCTACTAAATGGCTTGAAAAATATCTAAAGGGATTTTACTCATTTTCTTCAAAATAAGTCTTTTTTTTAGCCTGCTATATTACTGAACACTAACTTCCTAATGCTTTCAGTGTGCACTGTGCACATTTAAGTGGATATGATATAAGTGGAAGTGGTTTAGGGGCTATGCCGAGGAATGTTTACAGAAAACATTGACAGCTCCTGTTGTACATTGATGAGACAGAAGTTTGCTGGTGTACTTCAGCTATCAGCTGAAAAGTGTCTTAAGTTTGAAATCACAATGGACACCCACACTCCTGGCTTTCCAAAGCAACTGTGCACAGCAGTTCTGAGAAGAAGCTGTAACTCTCCCCTTGGATTCTCAGTACTACACAAAAGGGATTCAGCAGTTTTTAACTGCTGGCTTTGCAGATCACTCAAAAAGGGCTCAGTTTAGCACCTTCTCCAATATCTCTGCAGTGCATCAAGGGCTGATACAGAAAAAAGTGAACACAACCTCCTCTAGCTGTATGTTTCAAAACTTGCAAACACTTGTTGCATAACGTCCTCAGATTATAACCTCTCCTTGCTGGTCACACTCTGAAACTCTCATTCATGTTCCAATTGTTTTGCATTCTGGTTTAATGCAGCATACAAGTCTCTGGCTTTGGCAGATTACATCTTGCAAGGACAATATCCACCTAAAATGCTCCTCAGAGCTTATTTTTGAGACTAATGCACTGATCATCTCCCCTCTTTCTTTGGATCCTGCCAATGGTTTTCTCTGCATTCAGCGTTTCTCACAACTTTCAAAGATCCTCCCAGCTCCCTTTACCTCCTGCATTTCTCTTTTGGGATGTTGTTTCTGGCCCAGAATGTCACCTCCGTCACTATTTTAACTTGAAAACAAATCCTTACTGGTGCCATTACTTCCTGGTTAATGTTTTTCAGGTGTTCACATTGTCCTCTTTCAAATTCTTTCTTGAAAGGCATTTTCTATAATGGTTATGGAAAACATGAAGCCAAGGAAGCTGCTGATGTGCTCCGGCCATCTCTTGTCTTGCTGGCCAGTACTGCCTGCTCTGTTTGTCCTGTTGTTGTTGATCTCTGGGAGTGTCTTTTTGATTGTCTGCTCATGTAGCATAAAGAACAATGGACTTGCCTGATAGTATGTAAATAATATCCAGTAATGTCTGTGTGTTTTCAGGTGGCATCCTGTAGTAAATAGTAAACAGTAAAGAAATCAGCACAAAATTGGATGTATTTTATAGAAATTATACTAAAAAAAATATACAAATTCAGAATGTATGCTGAGTAAGGGACAACAGTAATGAAAAAGAAAAAAAGAGTTTTATAGACATACGGGTCCACTTATGGACAAATGAAAAAATCCTGCCCTATATCTCTCCAGCTCAGAAATGGCAGAGGCTCTGTTGTCACACATCATGAAGGCTCGTCCTGTGTTGCTGCTGTAGAAATTCCTGCACCTCCCCACTTTTGCATTTGATATATATTTAAATCCTAGTAATCCTGGCTCTCAGCTGAGTATCAGTCCCAAAGAGATTTAGGATAGGGTAAGCCAAGGGTTGTGAGTCCATAGCTATGCAAATTCCAGATTCGCTGGGGAAACGCAGCAAGAACTCCTAGAGCTTATGAGATGGAACAGAGTTCAGAGCTTCTGGTTTCGAGGCAGATCATCAGTCTGAAATGCAAATTGCTGTATTTGGTTTTCCTTTTTTAGTTATTACTCTTTTCGGTGTCTGATCTGTAGGGAAACTTGCAGCTAATAGTAGTAAAACATTCATGTTGACATGCACAGACACGGACACCCGGACAATAGCGCAAGTAATTTCCATAAAAAGAATTAGGGAGTGAAGTTGCTTTGCCTGGGAAGAGTGTTATACTGGGCAAATTTCCACTGACACCACCAGATTAAATATGTTCAGCCACCACAATCTCTCAAAACTAAATGCAAAGTGAGGCTGTCTGACTCAAATTCTTGTAAAGTGTTTCAAAACACTAGTTTCTACACTTTACTATGTCTTTTTTTTTCTTCTAAAGACCAGCAAAAAGGTGGTGTATCCTTAGAGAGGATGGCAGAGGGAAAGGAAAAGGAAGATAGTTTTTTGGTTTATTTTTTGTGGTGGAGACGCACATACCATGGTGGTGACCAGCCTTATAAAATTCTAGATAGTCATAACATACCACAAAGGAGTCACAAAGTCATTATAGTCAGTGTATTAATAATCCTCATACTGTAATAAGGAGTGTCCAAATAGCCTATGACATCAGAGACCTTTATAGCTCCAGAGGAACTATTAGATTTTATCTTCTCAAGAATCCTTAGATTAAAGAGTCTTCAACGAGACCCTGACACAATAAAACGTAACGATTTCAAAAGAGTTGCTATGTTTTATTGTGTCAATAATTTGCATACTAAGTAGCCCCTGTGGTACCACAGTCCTTGACATTACAGAACATGGACTTGGTACATACTGAGTGGCATTTACATTACATTACCAGACAGTCCATACACAGGAATTGTTGAATATTATATCTGAAAAAGAAAATGAGCTTCACCTGAGTTTTAATTAAGCAAATTAACGCAAAATATTAAACCTATAAGGACATTAAATATGAAGACAAACTAACTTCTCATGCAATCCTGAAGGCTGGATTCTCGGCTAGTTGCATGAGAATAATTCCTTTAACCCCATTTATGAGGATACTATCCTTAGTTTTTTTACTCACTCACAGCATCACAAATGTCTTGGTGTTATATGTTAGCTTATGTAACCCACAGACCAATATGTTTTCCTGCAAAAGTATGAATTAAGGAACAAGCAGGTGCTTTAACACTGAGTATCTCTCTCTTTTTGTGTGTGTGTCTGGGTAAGTGACATCCTTAACCTGACTTTAACAGTGTGCATGCAAATATTTCTCTGTAGGTGAAGAGTTCCCTCTATGTGAATAGTTTTATGTGTGCTGGAGAAGAATTAATGTCTCTGTATAAGATAAGAGAAAGAGAATCAACCATGACTCTTGGAGGGAGCTTCACGCTAGATAGTGGGAAGATTTTTTTACTCTGCTGAGCACAAGTCCTGCTGTTAATAATTGAAGGTTGCTTTGTGGAGAAAGGACTGTCCATATCCATCATTTTGAAGATGAAATTTTTCAGGTTCTCTCTGTTTTATGCCATATCAAACAATCCTACAGCACGCAATTCATAAGTCGCATGACCAGCTCCAAGTTTCTGGCCTTTGAAAAGTTTGCTATTTTGACTTAAGTATTGAGATACTTCTTTTCTATTACAAAGAAGATGCATCTTTTGAGGATTCAAAGAAGCAAAAAAGAATATCCTCATTTTCCTTGACAGAATGCTTGCTGTGTTCTCCATGTTGAAGACTGGCAAATATGAACAGGCAGGTTTACCCTTTTATCCCTTCTTGTTACCCAATGTGGCTTTTAGGTCTTTCTCCAAATGAAGCACTCTGCAAGACATCCAAAGATAAAAGTCAGGGAGAATGAACCCACCTACATAGAGCTTATGAAGGCTTTAACATTTTGATTGATAATGTTTCTGTACCTGTGGCACATATTTTAAAACCCTTCTACAACTGTGAGTGAAAATATCTCTGCGAACACTCACAGTGTGTGCATATGTGTGTATAAAAACACAGAACAGAACAAGATTTTTAGGTTAGAGAATAGGCACATTCTGTTATTGATTGTTGTTATGCAAGACTTGTAAGACTTCTATGATGGAATGATGGTAGCAGGAAGCCTTAAAAAGCGATGTGGTCCTTGCATGAGTTTTGCCTAAATTTATCAGTTTGCTGGGGTTTTTTTGCTTGCTATTCCAAGAAAGAAATTAACACCTTGTCAGCGTGGCAGAGGAGAGAAACACAGTAAGTCTTCATAGATCATTGACAACTACCGATCTCTTGTGCACTGTAGGCAGATTGCTCTAAACAGGAGACCTAAATTTATCTCTAGCTAATAGATAGGCAAAGAAAATCAAAGCCCTGATATGCGCTTACTGTAGAGGGGAGAGCTTCTGCATCCCTAATCCCATGGGATCTTCCTTCTGTATGAATAATCTTCTATAAATACATTTTAAAAAATACTTTTTTCTAATACAAAGAAATTTTAGCCATTTGCAAAATGGATCGTAGAGTTTACTGCTCTCCAAAGCATTTGGCAGTGAGAGTGAAAATGAGTGCAACTGAAATTTGAAGAAAAGTATCTGTGCAAAGAGTGGGAAAACTGTGGTCAATGATTCTTTGAAAGACTGAAAGAAGTTATGCAATATGTGCATATCTGCAGAGACTGAGTGGATGCACTTGTTTCATCGTTCGAGATAGTCTAGTTGGTTTTTTGCATGTTTTGCACAGGGCTATTTTAACAAGGTCTTGGTCTTTTTTTCCTTTGCAAAGCACTGACTTTGCTATCACTGTTGTTATTGCTGCACTAATGTTATCATACTCTGATTATTTTCACTGTGTATGTGTTTGTTGCTTCCTGTACAGTGTATAACTTTTTTGCAGGCAAAAGCCGGAGCAGCAGTCCCCTTTTAATACAAACCCCATTAAAAGCTGCCATTCTTAAATTAGCTCAGCAAAAAAAGTGCATTTTATAGTCAAGCAAGCAGTAATTGGACACTGTGGCTATGAGTGGCCCTTGTGGTGTTTGGACCAAGTCCAAATGTACCTTCTGTCTGTCTCTGACACAGGCAGACAATAGTAGTATTATTTACTGTGCTGGCTCTGTGTAATTCGACAGGCCAGCTGCAAGAACAAAGAACCACTAACATTTTGCCCAGCCCTATTCCCAACTGAAGGCCCATCTACATTTCATAAATAATTTCCTAAAATACTGGATTCTCTTTCTCTTCTATAGCGTTTACTGTGCTAATTTAGAGAATAAAAGTTAGCCTCGCGAACAGTATCCTGTTCCTGTTCTGTCATTCATGTATTTTCAGTTTTTGGACACCATCCCTATAGTGACCCCAGAGTCATTATTGTGTACGGCTTGTCTCCTTAGCTGTGCCCAGGAGTAGGGAACTAGCCTTGTTCCTGACTTTCCCATGATTCTAAAGTTAACCAGAGGGTTTGGGGATGGGTCATTTTACTCCATCTAATAAGTGACTGACCTCCTGTGATGTTATTAAAACACAAAAGTTTAAAAGGTATTCAGGAAGAGCACTCCTCCTACATAGCCATAAACAACATATGAATGAACACAAGAGGGAGTATTACGTAATAGTTAATATTAGGGGGATTGGGATCAAGGGATTCCTGGACCTAATATTATCTGTAGCTTTGGCTTTGTTTTTACATCCTTGGGCAGCTTTTCAAAATGTAACCTATCAAGAACAATGAGACGGCATGTGAACAGCCACACCTCCGATTTACATCCATTGTATCTGCATTTCCAACCAAGGAAAAGATGAGAAGAGCTGTTACCTGTGCATTTTTGCATATAATCTCAGGCTTCCTGAAAGTTCAGGCAACTGAACTGCATCTCTAAAACGGGTATAATGACATCTCATTAGGGAAGTTCCTTTCCTTCCAGGAAAGGATGCCCCCTGTGAGTGTTTTTTCTTGAGCTGGCATGAGCATTTGGAGTGGTGATTCTTTAAATGCAAAATATGCCTCTCTTGCCATTAGTGTCTCCTATTTTCTCACCCGGTTCCACCGGTAACCGCTTCACCATCTTTTGCTGCCATTTCCCATAGGGGATGCCAGGTATATATGTGAGAACATCCACAGGTGAGCGGCAGGCAGTGGGAACAGACTGGGAGCCCAGTCCTCTGATAGCTGTGCACTGGGCAGGCAGATTGGCGGGAAGTGGGTGGAGGAGGCAAATTAATTGCAATCAGTAAAGAACTAAAACAAATGACTCCCTTAGGAGACAGAGGAGATGGGAGTTCTCTGACTCACCATCCCATCACCGTTCCTCCAGGGCTTCTCCTAGAACGCTGCTGCTACATGCCAGCCCTTACACAAGGTTGAAACAAAAGGCTTGCTCTCTCCTTCACAGAATGCAATTTCCATGAGGCATGGACGCACTACTCGTGTTCACAGACATATATGAATATAACACACATGCCCACAGTGTTCTGTAAATAATAATCTTAATACTTACAGAGTTGTGTTGAATTCTGTCAGGTAAAGATTAAGAGATTCTCAGAGTTGCATTATTATGCCAAACTGCGTCTGGCCATGTGAAACACATATAGTGACACTACTCTTTGAATTTTTAAACGTGATCCTAGGAATCCCTTAAATAATTTGTTAGGTGCTTATCAGAAATCTCTTTGCCTACTATTTAGTTGGGATTTATAGACAATTATCTCCCCGCAAAAGAAATGCTTTCCAAGTGTCACAGTGTACGGGTAAACACTGACCAGCACCCTCAGAAAACACACTGCGAGATGAAATGATAGAAGCACAAAAGCAGACTATGTGGTTGCTAATCAGCCAACTGGGGCATGCTGGCAGCAAGGCTTGGTTTCTTTTAACTACTCCGGCCCCTGGGAATACACTGCTGCCTGAAACCACTTTGACTGCCCTCAGTGTTGAGCATAGGTGTTCAAAAAAATCTGCTTCGGTGCTTACTGCTTCAGTTTGTTTTGATGGACTTATGGAGAGCCTTGATTTATGTCAGATATTCCCCAGAATGAGCCTCAGTGGTATCTAAAATGGATGAGCTAATTTTCTTATAGGTAGAAATTGCCTTGATTTCTCCAAAATCTGGGCCTCCAGCACATTCAGACGCAGAGAAATTTCCTCTGATAAATTAAACAACACTAAGCCAGGCTAATAGGCTTTATTTATTTATATATTTATTTATTTTGCTATGTGTATTCACCTAAATATGAGTCAGCCAAATTTAAGAGCTCAAATTAAATTAAAACACCCAGCTTGATAAGAGCTACCACAGATGACAAATTCCTGGAAAAAGCTGAATTGCAGGTGCTGAGGTACAGACTTGATTGCCTGCACAGTGAGAAAGCAAGCCCCCCTTCAGGATGTGGACAGGGACTCAAAAGGACGAGTTTGGCATTAAGATAAGTCTCTACTGGGAGATACATGCTAAAGTTGACTAGAAAACTGGAATCCTAAGTTGGGAAAATTTATTTTGGTTTTGTACTTCATCAGAATGAAAAATAAAGCTTTTGTAGGATTTTTCAGAAATAATAATTTCACCTCTTGTCTCCATCTGTATTAGCAAAGAATCCCTACGTGGAGCACACACACTCAAGATGCAGGAGATCCTCAGCAGAAGAGTATATGTGTTGCTTGATTTGGGATTCCAAACCGTGTCTCCAATACACAAGGTGACAATTTCTACATTTTTGTAAGACAGGTTTTACAGTTTCAGTTTTCATGCTGCAAAGCTTTTTTTTGGTGAAAGATCTACTGAACTTGATAAAATACTGAAAAAACTTCAGAATTTTGTAAATTGGTATTTTCCAGTAAAAATTATTTTGTCAAAAAAAAATCTAAAAGACGGGCTGTAGGTTTGTAGCACATTTCTAATTTTCTATTTCTACTTTATTTCTTTGCTGCAGAGAATCGACAGTGTGCTAAGTAATAATGGAGTTGGATCATATTTTCATATTTTTCATATTTCATCCAGATTGTTCCTATCCCCAGACAAGGACAGTGTTATTTTCACAAATATTGTTTTTAACCTTAGGAATAATTTACTTCTTTAACAGCTGGTTTAACTGTTGTTTTTGAGGAAATCTTACCAGAAATTTTTTTTGAGTGTGTAAATACATTCTGGTCGGTGCTTCAGCTGGCCCATCTGACCACAAACCACAATGATAAGGCTTTAGCCAGGCCTATCATAGAGTCCCTTTTAAAAACAGCCACAAATGATGGGGATAAGTATGGTCTTCTGGCCACAGAATAATCGTCCTTAACCATGATTAACCTTTCTACATAACACTGACTCATTGCTGAGGCTATTAGAACTGTAATTCCTCGGCTTATCATATTGCTGCTCAGGAATACATATTTTTTTCATTTCTATTATTTGTAATAATATGAAACAAGACTTTTGTACTTGTAGTAGGAGACCGTATATTGAGAAAGGCTGGTCTAGAAGTGATAGTTCTCTGAGAGTTTGCCAGGACTGTTAGTCCATCTAATCAACAGACTGTACCTTGCTAAGGCAAGGGTGAATAAAATACAGTTTTGTAACTCACCCGCTTAAGCAACCAAACAAAACACCTGTTGCACTGTTACACATGGTTTTATTTTGGATGGGATGCTTTTTTTTTTAAATTATTCATTATTCCTTCACAGTGCAAAAAATAGATAGTATATTAATATAAAGATCTTAAATGCATTTTGGTTCAATAGAGACAGGTATCAGACAAATCTGCAAGCAATTTGCCTGTATCTTCCCATTATTTTTTCTTTTAAAACAGTGGAAAAAGTTGTATTTTGACTGGAAGACAAAAAGAAACAGGCAATGCTTCATAAAACCTCACTGTGCAAAATCTTAAATTTTAAAAAAGCATTCAACCTTTTGTGTGTCTTTGCTATGGTTCTTTCAGCACTGCCATGTCATTCCTTAGCCTCACAATCTTTTATTGTTTGCTGTGTGTCAAAAGTTGATAATTATTAGTAAAGATTGTCTGCCTCACAGACACCTTACAATTTATCAGCAGACTATTATACAATTTGACCTTGTCCATAAAAAAGTACATTAAACACCGTAAGAGGAAGAAAGTGTCCTGAGAGTAAAATTAGCAGTCAGTAAATCTACTCAGTGTCTAGTCTTGTATCGCATATGATGCTGACGTGTGTATGTGCACAAATGTGTTTGTGTGTATTTGTAAACAGAAATATACACCTTCATTCGTGTTTTTGTAACACACATGTCAATGCCCATTGAAATGCTCTGAACAGTTCTCCTGTAACTTAGAGTGCACCATACCGTAGTGAAGAATGCCTATAAATATCCACCAAAGATCACTGGAGAATCAAATATGAGTTTAATTAAAAGGAATTAATACTAAGGTATTTCATCTGATAAGAAGCAGTATCAGTTAGGGACTTACTAAGGTATATTTTGCAGTCACCGGGGCTTTGGCTTATCTTGCTTCTTCCTGTTTTTCTCAAACCACTGTGTGTGGGATATGTGCGCCGAGGATTGGAGTAGCTAAAAGCTACAGGCAACATTCTGCTTTCTGTTACCCCAGAACAACCTTTTTGATTTCCAAGAGGGTGCAGCCAGGTAACTAAGCACAAAAATGCAAACAGCTGCTGAATCCCATCCCAGATGTGGGGCGACTTTCTTGGTGGTCAGAGTGATTTCTGCCTGTGGAAAACTTTTGAGATAAAAGAACTTCAATATGCAGGGCTCAGATTTACCATCCTCCATAGCTGCAAGAATGGATGAGAGGTATTCCAGGGCAGAATCTATCCCTTCATCTGCTGTATGTCACGAGTTATTATTTTTGTAAACATCCTGAGTCTGCCTCTGATGAAAGGATGAAAGCTACTTCTTTCAGGAGGGTGAGACTGGACCTTAACCGTTGTGATAATTGATGAGAATCCAGATCTGTCAAAGGGCAGGCATAACTAGCACAGATGTTGCACTTTACCTGGACTTGTCCATGTTCACAGCGACTTTGTCAGCCAATGGCAGAAACGTTCTCAGCTGCTCGCTGTTTGCTAATGACAAAACAACTATCTAAATTGAATGTTTGATTCTATTTAAAGGTCAACACGAGTGACTAATTCTAAATTATGTAATTACGCTAAGAAAGCAGAGTTAAGAACCTGCTAACCTGTATCATACGGAGCCAACTGTGAAAATCTAATACTGTTGTTTTGAAAGATTTCTGTTAAATGAGCATCAAGTGACTGTTACCATTGTGGTAATGAGATGGTGTTATTAACAGGATGTGGCACAGATGAAATCTGTAAGAAAGACCTTGCACTTTTGAGGGATGTTAAACAACAAAATGACTGCCTGAAAATTATTTAAGGTCACTCATTTTTAGGAGCATTCTTCTCCCCTGTCCAGACGACACAATCACACGCATGCACAGCCTTCCTACCCCTCTTCCCCCACAGCCTTTGGAAAACAGCTTCCCTCAAGCTAGTGGCACTGGCTTCTGGAGCAGATGAATCACTTCCAAAGAAGTCAATGTAATACGTGACAGGCCCAAATAGGCAGATAACTGTAATATTATAGGGATTTTATTGATATCTTTTTCCAGAATAGATTATCATGATTCATTTGTATCACAGCAGTTCCAAAAAGACTGATTCATGGATCAAAACTGTGTTAGTGTTAAGTACTGGGAATACATAGAGCAGCAGCGCAGACCTTGCCTTCCCTGGAAACAGCGCTGGGTCTCATTGCCACCTCCCTGATATTTTGCTATCCTCTTTCCCTCGAGCTGTGTGATGTAAAACTAATCCTTCCTGCTGTTCCTGAACCGGTGATCCCACTCCCCCCAAACTTAAAGAATTCAAACTGTTTTGAGAAAAGTCCGGTTCAGTTCAACTCTCTGCCTAGCTTTTTCCAAACAATTGCTCCTACTGGTGCTGCGCTGAACAGCCTTACCGCAGCCCTGTGTTTAAGAGGCTGGCTTTTTGTGTGCTTCATTTATAAATCCTGTTGGTGGAAACATTTCTGTAACTGGACCCGGTAGGAGTCTGACACTCTCATTGTGACTAGCTGTTTATTGTGCAAGCTGCTGACTAACTCGCAGTAACTAAAATATAATTTTCCAAAATAGACACAGATGACAAACAGATAATCACTGCGGAGAGCCAATATAACTAAGGAGTACACTCAAGGCTCTTTTAGGTGTGCTTCACAGGCTCATTATAATCAGCAAACGGATCTTAACTCAGGCTGTCACCTACTCAAAACTATTCCTTATTTTCAAGGCTGTGTCTCATCGTGCCACTTCAGATAAAGCAAAGGGAGTCCAGTCATGTGCTTTGGTACCACTTAGCTCTCAGATGGCATCCAAACACTGTTCTTTTCCGCCCCCAAAATCCCTGTGACTCCTTCATCCCATCTTCCCAGCTCCCACTCTGCCTGAGGAGCTGGATTGCTGGGGCCAGGCAAGCAGGCTCCCTGCCCACCGGGGCTTCAGGAGCTGCTCAGCCCTTTAAATCTGGGGTGAAGAGCTGTTTCTTTCCTGTTCTCAGATTTTCCTGCAGCCAGCTTAACGCTTACATCGGTGCATAGCACTTACCGAGTCTCTCAACATGGCTACCCCATATGGCCTTGTAGCCATTATTTCTTAACAGAGATAGCAGGAAGACAGTCATACTTCAGGAAGATTTGAACAAAAAGACCTAAGATGATGGAGATTAAAAAGTATTCAGCTGATACACAAGCAAACAAAGGAAAGCAAACACCTTGACTTAACTAAGGGGGCACAGGGCAAAGATATCGCCAAAGAATTCAGTTATCCTTGACTAGAATAAATAAGTAAATCCCTTGAGAACGGGACCCTGGGCACTTAAGCAACAGTAAAATAAATTAAAATCCTGTGTCTGATAATAAAATACAATGTAGCTTCAGTGTAAGATTTCTTGTTACCCTAAGGAGGCTGTTTCTACCGAGGCCTCTGGTGTTCATCTATCTCATTAAATGAAACCTGTAATAGAAAGAAACATACACACACACCTTGAAAAAATATGCGTACATTTTGAAAAGTACCTAGGTTGGAGATTTTCAGTTAGATTTAGGATTCTAGGGCCGATGTCTAAATTCTGGGTGCAGAGGTGTTGCAGCTCTTTGTGTGGTGACCCCAACTTGATGGTGTTCACGAAAGTGCTGCAGAGGCACCAGCCTGGGCTGTTGGGGTCATGGCCACATCCATGGCTCTGTGTCCCTGCCTCAGCGCCCGGTCTGGTACGTGCACATGGTACTGTGAATAAAGCCACTGCAAATCCTAGAGTGGGTCTCCAGCCACGAGCAGATTTTCATGGCAGATTTTGAAAAGGATCATTTTTTGCCAAATGTGGAATAAAAAGAAATCTTAACACCTGGGGGAGAGAGATTATGTATGTATGTATGTATGTATCTATGTATGTACGTATCTATGTATCTATGTATCTATCTATCTATCTATCTATCTATCTATCTATCTCAATAACTGTTACGTCTCCCATGAAATGAAATTATGCTTTTTGGGAGCTGTGGTAATGTCTCTCACACAAATCATAGCACTAATATTAATCATTTAAAAACAAGGTGATAGCAAAAATCCTGATAACAATGTTGCTTGCAGTTTTTCACATTTTGTGAGGGTTTTTTTAGCTTCAGTTTCATAGAAACTCCAATTATCAAGTCCTTTCCACATGCAGCCTAAAAAAGTTTTGACATTAGGGATGTCAGTGGCAGTCGGAGGTGGTGTCAGAGCACCCGGCGTGGAGTGCGGCAGGCTGTCTGCCCCAGTGCGAGAGGCCGTGTGACACATCTTTTTTCAGAGAGGCACAGTATCTTTTTCATTACGACTTTTCCCTCTCAGATTAGGCTGACTTGTTAACTCATCCTCCCTGGTATCTTTCTGTTAGTGCCTCTGCTTTGTAAGCTATTTCTCACTGTCTGATCAGTCTGGGATCACATTTGGGATTGGGCCGTGTAAAGGAGAGACAAGGCTGAGGAGATATTTAGGCTCAGGAGATATTTAGACATTTTATGTTCACACACATAGTATGTAGCATTTTCTATCACTAAAAAAGAGGGAAAGAGGTAAAGTGGGAAGGAAGAAAAGAAGGAGGGGAGGGAGGGAGGGAGGAAGGAAGGAAGGAAGGGGAGAGACAGAGAGAAAGAAAGAGAAAGAAAGAGAAGAAAAGAGAGGGAAAGAGGGAAAGAGGGAAAGAGGGAAAGAGGGTGTTGTGGTCTAACCTGGCAGGCAGCTAACACCACACAGCCGTTCACTCACTCCCCCAGTGGGATGGGGGAGAGAATCGGAAAAAAAAAAAAAAGTAAAATTCATGGGTTGAGATAAAGACAGTTTAATAGGACAGAAAAGGAAGAGAAAATAATAATAATAATAATAATAATAATGATGATGATGATGATGATGATGATAAAAGAATATACAAAACAAGTGATGCACAATGCAATTTCTCACCACCTGCCGGCTGATGCCCAGCCAGTCCCTGAGCAGCGGTCACCACCCCCTGGCCAACTCCCCCAGTTTCTATACTGAGCATGATGTCAAATGGTATGGAATGGTCCCTTTGGCCAGTTTGGGTCAGCTGTCCTGGCTGTGCCCCCTCCCAGCTTCTCGCTGGCAGGGCATGAGAAGCTGAAAAGTCCTTGACTAGTGTAAGCACTACTTAGCAACAGCTAGAATATCGGTGTTTTATCAACATTATTCTCATCCTAAATCCAAACCACAGCACTGTACCAGCTACTAGGAAGGAAATTAACTCTAACCCAGCTGAAACCAGGACAGAGGGAAAGGGAAAGAAAGAGAGAACGAAAAGAAAGAAAGAGGGAAAGGGAGGGGGGGAGAGAGAGGGAGGGAGGGAGGGAGGAAGGAAGGAAAGAAGGAAGGAAAGAAGGAAGGAAGGAAGGAAGGAAGGAAGGAAGGAAGGAAGGAAGGAAGGAAGGAAGGAAGGAAGGAAGGAAGAAAAAGGAAGGAAGGAAAAGAAAGGAAGAAAAAGAAAGGAAGAAAAAAATAAAGAACCCTCCCACTTTTGTGTGGAATACTTCTCTATTACAGAGCATAGTAGACAATAAAAACTTATTTGAATATAGTGTGTTCCATAAAAGATAACAAAAGGCTAATTTTCAATCTCTGTAAACAGAGAGAAAGAGAGAGACGCTGCTACACAGACTGACCTTAGCAGAATTGCTCAAATTTAGCAATGAAACTGATAGATTTACATGATGCATATGCAGCAAGGCTCTTCGTCTTCATGTCCTTGTGCTCATTATAAAGGCATGGACGCAGAGCATGGTTTATAGAGTGATGATAAAATATACCATGGCACCTGGGCTCCCTGCAGAGCTGTGAAGATTTATCTGTCTTTAGATGAGGTACTGTACGGGGATGGCTCACTCCCATCGCTGCACTGGTGAACTTAAACCTAGACTTGAAAGGATCAGTCATCTGGCGAGAAGAATAATTTAGTCTTTACCCATTCCAGAGTCTTCCCATGTCTGTATTTTAATAAAGGACATCAGTTTACACAGTTGTGCTGAACTGTGTTTTTTGGTTGTGTGATTTAAACTATGTGCATTAGGATGTCTAATGGTAGTTTTATCTCTGCAGAAGCCCTGCTTGAGTTGAACGGAGCACGTCTGCTCTTTGTACTAATGCTCATAGAAGAAGACCTTGAAGAAGGATACGTGGCTGAAGCCAGACTGTAAGAAGAGCAGTAAATCCATGACACTTAAGCATTTTCTAAGCTTTATACTGATATGTTATAGTCAGATATATTTGTGAGAAAACTAGAAATATAAAATCCTTCCCTGTTCTGTGTTTATCATGGCGCACAGATGTATTTTAAAAGGAAGATACTTTATCAAGCTTATGCTTTTGAAATTACTTTATTAATGCAATCAGCAATCATTCTTCCAATCATCCTGAAACTCAGATGCCAGTCTTCTTTAAATAGGTGTAGAACTGGTAAGAAAGGAACCTATTCTCTTTTCTAAGATATGATTTTCTGAAGCTAACAGATAGTAGAAGGGGAGTTTTAATATTTACTAACTTTTACAAACAATTAATATGATGATCTGAGGAATGTCATCAATTTTGGTGTTAAAAATGTGAACACAATGAAATTTCGATTAGTCAGAAATTTATCCTCATCATCTGCTCACGATATGGGAAGGTAGGATTGCCTCAAATGAGATGCAGACTTTCTTGTTATAGCCTTTGAGATACATACAACAAAAGAAAAATCTGACCTTAAAAAGCTGTTGATTGAAAGAGATGACACAACATATAGCTTACTACTAGGATCCACAGTACCTCATGCATGCTTACCATTGGGAAAAAGTATCAAACCTCCTTAAATTCAAGCGTGACATTACTTGTGCAACCGGAACAGACTTAGTGAGACTTCTTAAGGGAGTAAAAAAAATGTTTTGGAACTTTTTGGGGTCAGACTCTCCCAAGTCCTGGGCCGTAGAGGGATCTATAATACAGTCTAGGGTTTAAATTAGGTCTCCTGAGGTCTTCAGGGAGCATAAAACAGGAAAGAATATCTATGCTTGTAACTTTAGGTTAAGAAGAAGAAAAACAAATGGAGAAATCTTTCTTCAGGGGCCTGCCAAGACACGTGTTATTTATAGTTCTAAAACCAGTTTCAGTTCTATTTTGGAATATTTCCATGGGGACTAATTTCTAATTGCAAGACTAAAAATTGTAGAGATGGCTCCTGTGTGTTAATAAGCACCTGCACCCTTTCTGGGTGTCTGGGAGCGCCATTCTCCCTCTGTGCTGTCTCATCACATTCCCCAGCACTACCGTATAGGAATATTTCTCCACTTGGTCAGTCCTCCTTATCCTGGTAGTACAGGGAAGCTGGCCTTTCCACTTGAACAGCATTGTGGGAGTCTGAGAGCCACTTCCTCGCAGCTGGACTTCCATACCTATAAAACACATTTCTTTGTGGTTGCTTGCTCATGAAAGAGAATGAAAACAGAGTAAGTCAGGGTTCTTTTTATTGTACAGAGAGCCTGACATCTGGCAAGCATCTGGTTGGGAACTCTGATCAGGAAGGATGGTGGTTAACACATTTTACAGGTATAGGACCTTTAATCTGCAGAAGATTTGGGGTCAGAGCTGATTAGGCATTATGAACTCAGTTGGTTTTTACCAGAGGAAGTAGATGGTTTAACAAATAGAGGACAGCCAGAGATCTGCTTCTTTTTCTGCAGGAACTCTTGTAACTCTACGTTAGGACGCCCCAATACTGTGTTGCCAGTGATAACGGCAGTCATGATGACTCAACAAAACAGTGCAACTCTCCAGTTTAGTATAATGTTTCTGCTTCACAGAGACATTGAAAATAGGCGCTGGTCATGGTTTTGCCTTCTGGTTTTCAAAACTGAAAGTAAGCTGCTTTATAGGTTATGTTGGCTCCAGACACAGGTTTCCCTTAATAGGGAAAAAGGGAAGATTATGTTTGAAGAGAGACGGCAGAGTGGAGGATGACAGCCACACTTGCACACATTGGGTCTTGCACAGCCTTTCAGTTGCTTTTGCTATTGTAAAACTACAGAAGAGCAGAATTTCAGCGCGAATGGAAGCTGCTGCTTCTGCTTATCTAGTGATGGCAGCGTCAGAGAAGGAAAAATAAACCATACTGTAGGACGATCATTAACATCTAGGCAAAAATTGTGTCCTGTTCCTAATCCTGCTTGTGGCAGGAGCAAAACTGTAATGCTGTTCTGCATCACCTTGGGAAATGGTGGTATGTGCTAAAAGCAAAATGTTTATACCTGCAGCAGAAATGTTCTTGCAGATAGACGTCTCCTGCAGGTACAGGCAGGAGTGGGCACGAAAAGGATACGTGATGATGGCAAAATAAATATATGCTGTCTGAAAATTTAGGAACTGCTTCCTATAACTAGGATCTCACTCCCCTAACAACCTCATTTTGACTGGGAGAAGCCACTAACAACACTAGCTACGGCCTATTCATTGCCCTTAAAGTCTGCTACTTAGATTATTTTGCCTTCAGAAAGATAGGGAGGTACTTCTGTCCTTTTTTGCTTGCTTTCTGTGCAGTGCCCATGCTTCGCCAAGCAGCATTTTTTCCTAAATAATGGAATATCTCAGGGGTTAGAATGAGAGGAAAACATTTTGTCTGGAAGGGATGACTAATCAACCCAAAGGCCTTTTCAGAGGAGACCAGGTGTGTAGGCAACAAACACATTAATTCTAATTTTTATTTTGCCTCATAGAGGTGAATTTGCAGAGGCAATAGCAGATTGTTAGGCTTTTTTTCATTGTCTGACCCAGGGTCATCACTGCCTGAAAAAAAAAACCACTGAATGCATTATAAGGTGGACACACCTTTGGGGTTTATGTCTCAGCCAACTAGTGTTCATAAGACTGTTAAACCTTTTGTTCATGAAGACAGGAAACTACATTTCAGTGGTAACAGTTCACCTACAAAGGATGTGGATAATCATGAAGTTCCTGGTCTGTTGCCATGCTCTTCTACTATTGCTGAGATGAAAGCTGGGAAAATGAGTGGGGGAAATAAATTGGTGACTATTTGGCAGAAGCAAGTAAGGGTAAAACTCTTAGTTGATCAGCTATACATCTTTCCTAAGGAGTGGATCTGAAGTGAATGTAAAAAGAAGATTCCTGTGGACAGCTTGTGAAGAGAGTGGCAACGTTACATTCAGGACTTACAATATTCCTGCACTTGTTGATAAAGTGATGCTAAACATCTAGTGTTTTACTGCATGAGTTTAGTGGGGCTGACTGTCAGGCAGCTGTGTTAATTTGGGTGCAGGTCAGAATTTGGTGCCTTGGTTGTAATCTTTGTTGAAGTGACTATCTCAGAGTTTTAAAAACATGCTTTATTTCTGGCCTCAATAATCTAAGTACTATGTTCAGCCTTTAGATCATTTTATATCTTTTGGGTTTTTTTAGATTAAAGTAATTTGTTATTATTTTTCCCCATGTAAGGGAATGACTGATTGTGAACAAATGGCCCTTTAACCTTTTCTAAATGGAACAGACTGAGCTTCTCGAACCTTTCACTGTAAGACCTATTCTTTAATACTTTAACCATTACCTCAGCTTTTCACTGAACCTCTCCAACTTATCTAAAATGAACCTAATTAGTCACCTAGGCCAGTCGATAGCTATTTCAAGCAACTATGTAAGATAACTGTAAATATAAGCCCATCAAACTGCAGAACTTAAGAGTGGTTACAAGTTTCTACTGTACTTTGTGTGATTTGTACAGATCTGAGCTCCAAAAAAGAGTTGCCTGAGGAAAATATTTTCTGAAAATGTGGTTATAGAACTAGATTTTCTTTCCCCCATCCAGATGTCCACAATGACAAATGATTGGTAAGACACAGAATTTATTAATTTGGCTTTGTAATTTCCTTATAAGAGCCACTCAAGCATCACAATCAAACCCAGGAAAAACACAAGTCTCAGGAAGGACAGAAACTCAGATTTGGGAGTGCAAGTTTGCAAATGGGTCTTGTCCTCACAGAGGCTCGAATGAAAATCTAAGCACAGGGGTAAAAGAAAAATCCAATTTCTATCAACATAGAAGAATGTTCAGATGCACTGCTGGGAATACAGAAGACTAACTTTGTGAGCAGCTGAACTGCTGCAACCTGTTTTCCTATGAATTCATGTCCTTCGCACTCTAAAAATTTCTCTAGTCCTACCTGCAATAAATGCAGCTGTGTATTGTTGTAACAATGGAACAAATGTAACAGTATGAACTTGTATGCTCTGATGGACTAGTTGTTTTTTACCTTTTCTTTGGCTGTCTGACTGTTGCTGACAGAGGGTGTGATAGCTGAGTTCTGCCCGTCTTTTCTTCAGTGGAGGCATTTCTTTCTGTGTGTTTCCCCTAGCTATTCACCAACTTTCACAAAAGTTGTAGAAACTTACCCTTCAAGTTTTACCTCCTCTTTGAAATTTGTTTGAAATTTTCTATGGATTAAAGAAAGGTTATTGTGCAGGAGCTGACAGACAGGCTGGTCATATTGGTCATATCTGCTTCGGAAAGCAGGCCTGAAAGGACAAGTAAAGAAAGAATAATGCAAAGAAACCTGAAGCAAATCCCTTCAGTTTCTCTCTTTCACTTTCTCTCATTTGCCATTTACACCTTTCCCTGAGTTTGAGGTTCACTCAATTTTAAGACAATTACAATTTTTAAGATGAATACAAAATTAAAAATTTTTGTATAAGTTAACTGGTGACTAGCACTTCATACAATTTTCATTATAAATCACATTATTTCTCTGGGTTGTTTACAAGAAAGAAATCCAAATGGGTCAAATTCTTCTGTTACCTTCTGTTCCAGGTGTCAGTATTTCACTAGACACCAGTATACACAGTTCATTAAAAGCTAAATATTCTGTATTGTTAAATGCTTTGTGGAATGGAACTTCTAAAATGAACTGGCAAAACATAATATCTAAGCACTGGAAAAGATTAAGGAAGTGGATAGTAGATTTGAGAAAAGAAAAATAAGATCACTTGACCATCAATGCAGACCTTTTTGAGGAAGATAGGCTTTATATAATGTATTTTCTTTGCTGCATTCATCAGAATTATCAAGCTTTCAGCAAAGACCTAGCAATATTGGATCTGACTGCCATGTGGTTTTGAGCATGTTTTACTTATGGCTTTAAAAAATGAATGAAGAATGAAAATCATGACTGGGGGCAGATTCTTCTAAAATGTTTTAGCTACTTTTTATTTCATCTCACTCCTCAGCTGCCTGAATCCAGATAGGAAGATCAAATACCCAGAGAATGGCATAGAAAGAGCCATCACAAGGAGAAGAGGACATCCAGTTGGGTTGATGTAATCACCCAAATGCCTCTCCAGCTCAGCTCTAATTGAGGTTGTCATGACTTGGCAGAGCAAAAGCAAATTGTGTTGATGAAATTTTCATCACTGTTAAGTGAGAGGATCAGCCTTATGTGAGATCACCAAGCAGGTAGCAGAAATGAGGAGGTTATGCTCTAATCTAAGAACCTTAACTTTCACCTATAGAAATTAAAAATTCGGGCCCAACTCCCTTTCTAGGTGCTTCTTTTAAAGAACTCTTGCAGGACTGCACAAGAAACTGCCTGGCTGAAGCAGATGTTCAGTTTCACTTACACAAAGGCAGCAGATCCCACTCAGCCGCTCCTGTGTTTTCATCGGAGAAGGATGGGGACACACTGGGGAGTCCGAGAAACTCTACCCCTCACTGAGTAGCAGGGTTTCTGGTGTCATTTACTACATGTATCAGCTGTAACTGGAGGATACTAGAAGACAGCTTTGCTTTGTGGAAATGAAGAGATTTTTCATTTGTATTGCTTTAAAGGCTGGATGGAAAAAGCTGAAATAGTCAGTGCAGGGGGGGTCAAAGTACAGATCTGGATCTTTAACAAGCTTGGGGTCCTTGAACAGCTCGCTCTCTTTTTTACCCTTTTCTTTTCTTTTTTAATTTTCTTTTTCTTTTTTCTCTTTTTATTTTGGTTTCAACCTACTTCTAATAAACCAGAATTAATCCCTAATTAGAAGCAATGGGGTTCTAGTTTTTTTCTCTTCTCCTTTGCTCATGAAACTCCTGTTGAGCGTGGCACTCTGGCATAAAACTTCCTTCACAGCAGCAGTAAGGAATTCTTTTCACTTCTGGAGTCTGTGAGTTTGGTAAAAGTCTCTTACCCTGAGGTCAGTGATGTCTATAGTTTAATTTAAGGCATTAGAGAGAAACAATTAGTTTGCCTGGTGCCTAAACTGCTGTTGAATAAAGAACCGCAGAAGCTGAATCTTTAAAACTCCTCACGACTTTATTTATCTGGACTCTCAGTTGCCATCCAGATGCAAGTTATTACTTTAGTTCATTTTAATTCTTGCCATTTTCTCAGTATTGTGCTACTTTAGGAGGCAAATAAATGCAGTAGGAAGATACCTATAGATGTGTTCAGCAGCTGGAGGGTTTACGATGTGACCTAAAAAATGCAAGTTGGTTTTCTTGTAGTAATTAATACCAGCAACATTTCTACTAAATGCTTCTGTGTGCCTCGTAGAGCTCCTCACATCTCAGCAGTGGGCTGAAGCTCTGAGGGGCACAGTTTCACTCACCAGCCATGACTTTTGCTGAATGGGTTTGTAAACCTCAGTGAACACTCATAAAACTAAGTCCCAGGCTTCACAACAATTCCTAATTTAAATTCTAAAGCAATCAACCTAACCCACACTCTTTATCAGTTATAAAATTTATTTTACAGAAGCAGAAAACCCCCAAGCCTTTTAGGTAGGAGGATTTTAAGTCTTAAACAACAGTTAAACACTCTTTTGTCCTAAATGCGAAGATCCTTGCCCTGTTGCAAATAGTATTGTGCTTTTTTTAACTCAGTCTTAAGGCAAAATCAGCACATGATTGAGAAAATAATGGTCATTTTGGAGAAAATAAAGACCTGTTAGCTTGGAGTAGGTACTTGAGGCTTATATTAATAAATATTTTCTACTATGGACCATGTAGAGCTATCTGTAAAACCTAGTACTAATGACAAAAATAGCAGAGGGAGAGACAATCCAGATTGCCTTCCAACCAACACCGGGGATGTACTTGAGAATGTAGATGTTCCTGTAACTGTAAAAGCACTGTATTCTGGTAAACAATCCAAACTCATTTCAACCACCTGAGGCCCAGGAGAAAAGTGATAGAGTTTCTGTCAAGCCCTCACTTGGTGCTATGTTTTCCAGTATTTCAGGAAGAGGCACAGTGCTTACTGTTATGCAGAAGAGGAAAAGTACATTTATTTTCATCATGACAAGGTGAACTTTACATCATTGCCCAACTTCTGCAAAGTAACAAAAACCTACAGTATGTGTCTGTTTTCTGAGCTACTATCCCAACTGCTGCTGATAGATAATAATATTGTGATTTGTTTGGATTAAAACCAGTTAAAAAAAAAACAAACAAACAACAAACCACTCACAAAAGAATTGTCTGTATCATCTGCCATACAGATGAAGCTAAGATTTTCCCACAAAAGCATACATAGGGTCTGAATAATCTGAGGATGGAGTTGAGAGAGATAATGGGAAAAAAGGTTAACAATATGTATTCCAGAGGTTTCCAGCTGGACATGAAATGAAAATAATGACTGTTAGGATGTCAGTCTGCTCTTTGATAAATCTCATAATTATTGTCAGACCCCTATCTGATAACAGCCATCTATGAAAGAGAAATCAAACTACTTTTATCAACTTACTTTGTCCATTGTCTTCTTGACCTCAGGCTGCTGGAAAAGTTTTACGTTATTTAGGTTGGCTCCTGTTTCTCACAGATCTTTTCAGTTTATGGATATACTTGATACAGTAACAAGACTGTATTTTGAATTTTAAAATTGCTATGGCTGACTTCAACACCATGAATGTCAAACCTGTACAACTAGGAAAGAGATCTGCTTTTTATTTGGGTCTAACCCAAAATGCAAGGTGTTAATAGAAAAAAAAAAATGCTAATTTCTTTTCACTAATCCTGTTTTACTGGAATATATTCTTCAACTGACAGAGCTAAGCTGTGCATCGCTATTAAGTTAAGGAGTAGCAAAATTAAGTCCTTTCACATGTTTTCCTGTTTTAAGTCATGTTAGCTAAACTGGTGATAACACACTGCTTATCCCAGCTAGATTCAGGCAGAGCAATTGTGTAAATGAGAAGGAGTCTCAGTTTTAACTTCAGCTTCATGTAGTTTTTACCAGAATGGACGCTCATTGTTTTCATTGTTCAGACTTAATGTAAAAAAATCAGTCAAGGTGAATATTTGATTTTTGTAAAGCTATTTCCATATTCCTGATCTCCAGGTCCCCTTGATTTTCAATTCACATGTGCTCTATTAAAAAAATCTCTCTCTAAGCTACTTCAGAATTTAGGAGATCGTAACCCCCTGAATGTACAAACTCCCGAGCTCTTAGGTACTCATGAAATTGTACTCCCTCTCAAAACTATGGATGTTCTGATAATCTAAAGGACAAACATCTCTGCTTTCTGCTAGGCACAACTGAAATAGTTAAGGTCCCTGACCAAAAAAATGTTCTTACACTTGTGAGATGCTTTGATAAAGTAAATAGAAAGTTCTGAGTAAAAATACTACTTTTAGGCTAAAAATCTTCTTCACTTTTTAAATTGCTATTGGATATGTTTTTGTAAAATCACATTTGATTTGATAAACAAAAACATAGCAGAATTTTACTTGCCAGTAATTTAACCAAATAGGCATACCTTTTTGATTATAAAAACAAAGATAACCATACAGAACTGAAAGTAATTACAATGCAATTTACTAGTAAATAGGCTTTTTTTTCTTTTTTTTTTAATCACAGATGTTTTAATATGAGTAAGATGAGCCTTTGCTTGGCTGTTTAGTTCACATAATCCCTACCTTAT
The DNA here is from genome assembly GCF_965638725.1 of Aptenodytes patagonicus. NCBI lineage: Eukaryota > Metazoa > Chordata > Aves > Sphenisciformes > Spheniscidae > Aptenodytes > Aptenodytes patagonicus. The sequence goes on along the minus strand of NC_134955.1, from coordinate 58,448,379 downwards.
TCTTTTTATCCTTCTGGTATGAGCAGATGGAAAACAGGAATCTAGAATTACTATCCTCTGTTTTTTACTTAGTCTCAATCCATGTGGATTTCTTTAATTATTTGATTGTCTTGTTCAATACTTCACTGTCTCATCTACCAGTGAATGCAGCGTTATGAAACAGGGTTCTGAAACTACTATTGGATCTATCATTGCATCAGAGAAAATTCCTTTTTGGTCAGCTTGGTATATAAACACCTATGTCTTAAAATCCATGGGTGAAATCTTGGGAAGTCAGATGGGAATATAGGCAATTTAGGTGAAGCTGTGTTCCCACCTAGAAAATCAGACAGCAAATCTGCTGGAGGACTGCAGGTTGTTCACTCTCAAAGTCATCTAGCAGCGATTTTTCTTCCTGAAGTTTTCCGTGCTCAGTCGGTAATGTTTTTCTTCTGTGAGTGCTCCAAGAGTAGGTTGAGAAAGGAGGTATTGAACTGCAGCAAACCATTCCCAGGCTGCTCACAATGCAGGCTAAACTGGGGTCTATCATACCAAAGGCTGAGACAAAAGAGCACAGGTTTTCTTCCTGTTTAGGCTGCAAAATTAATTCTGTTGTGGTACCTGAGTAAAATTGCAGCAATGGTTAAAATGGGTCAACAGAATGTAGAGAGCTATGGAAGTTTTGGAGGTGTGTCTGTGCCAGCAAGAGTCTATCTCCTTCTCTCTCTTCACTTCCTTCAGGTTCACCTCTCCTAGCAGCCTTCCCACGTTTTAGAGCACAGGATCCTGCTTCCTCTCTTTTCCCTTCCCCTCTTCATCCCTCACAGCTATGTACTTCCGCTGCTCTGTAAACATCCTCTCCAACATCCTTCTCCCCCTTACAATTCATTTATTTGCACCTCTTCCAACATGAAACTCCACTCTGCCTGCCCCCCCGTCTCCATTCTCTGGCAGCCTCAGAGCAGAGAGCTGTAGGGATGGGGCAACGCTGTTCCAGCAGAGCCAACCTCTGGCTCTTTCCCTGTGGGAACTGAAAAAGCAACTGTTTTGCCTATGTCTAAAGCTTACACTGGTAATATATTGTTTTGGTGCCTCTGCTTATTGCATTACAAAATGCTCAGTCTTATTCTGTTCAATGTCTTTCTGGGCTCTAAATTACATTGCATTTGGTGTTCCATATTTAAACAATAGTCAGCTCTGAGAAAATCTGTGTGCATACAGAGAAGAGGATATTCTGACAAAGATATTTACTGGGTGAATAGTCTGCAGCAAAATGTGTAAAATGTTACTCACTGAGTTCAGAAAAAATATGACAAGTGATGTAACTACAGGATGTTTCTTTTTTGACTTGAAAGAGGTTAGTGGCTCAGCTAAGATTTGCCCAAATGTCTCATAGTTTTGGATTTCTCAAATAGGGAACTTATGGTTCTGGATACACCTCAAAAAATCACGCCTTCTGAGACATGTACTGTTACTAAACAGAATAGCTAGAAATTTCAAAATATTGGATTAAAAAGATGGTTACTCTAAGTTCTATTTAAAATATGTATATCTTTTACATATTTATATGTACAATTTAGTAGCATAGAATCAAAAACTAGCAAAATTTAACTTGCATTTTTTTAATGTCAACTAATACAAAAGCTGATTCAAGTTTTCTGAAATTTGAAAATGTTCTGAAAGTGTAATTGGAATATCAATGTAGATGAAAAGTATGACATGAATTTTTTGGAAAATTACAAAAAAGATTTGCTATTTTCAGCCACCTCTGCAACTATGTTACTGCATTTGTATATTTAAAATTCCATTTAAAATACAAAAATCATTTAAGCTTAAAATTTCTGTGATATTCACAAGTGATTCTTACATTAAAAAAACCCAGCAAACATGAAAAACTGCTGTTTCTACCTTTAAAACAAGAATTAAAGAAAAATGATTTTCACATTGCCAAATTATTCAGTTATAATAGTCATAATTAGGCCCCATTGACTTTTAATAAATACACTTGCATCAACATTGCCATCCAGATATCCACATTTCATCATTAAACATGAGTAAACTAGTATTAAATTTCTTGTTAGAACCAAAAAACATTCAACTGAAAATTAAACAAATCAGCAATTAAATTAGATCAAACTATTCGATGAGGAAGCCTATAAAATAAAAAATCCAACTATTGAAAAGTTGCCACTGTAAAAAGAAACTGTATTTTGCAGTTTGGTCCCTGTTCACATTACTCACCCAGGGATCCAATGGTTTCAGGGGGGCTTTATCTGGGATATGGAAGAGGGTGAATTATTAGAGAAGGATTAAAATTTCCAGAACGAATGAAAATTCCAAGAAACAGGATTCCCTTGAAGCACAGAAAAGAAAAACATACAAATATATTGCCTCCAAAGACCACAGAATTTCAAGCCAGACTGTAAGACTGAAATAAAAATTATTTCATATGAATGCTGGAAAAACTAAATCAAGCGATTGGTTGTTCTCTGCATAATTTGAGTTTTATTCAGTATCCTCTCAACTTTTTTACTTTATTCTCTTTCTCACACACACAAAAATCTGCAAATTCATCCTAGTTATAGACGGAACATTTTTAAACAACTTTGACAAAACAAAATCTTATAGGGAAAAAAGAAGACATGAAATAGCCAATGCCAGAATTGCCATGTAAGGACAGTTTTCTTCCTAATCCTGTATGAATATAAACATTAGGTCTGGCAGGGGAAATACAGATCCATTTGCTATTAAAATTTAACTCCAGAGCATTGTTATCAAACTTTCCTGAGATAAGGAAGACTTAAAAGCTACAATAAAAATCGACAAAACAGGTTAGAGCCTGATGAAATATGGACACTAGCATTTCCTACATAATTAAAAAATGCTTTAACATGTTTAATAGGGAATTAATGAAGATGACAAAAATGAGGATCCCAAATTTAGTGCATGAAAACAAAGATCTATAGCCTTGTTTGTCTTTAAAGCTTCCTAAAGCTTTAATTGTGAATTATTGCAGTTGTGCTCACCACACTAAACACGCAGTTGAAGCTCACTTTCTTCCGGGAATATAACTGACAATGAATGTGGTCAGACAGTATGACATAGAGAAGCTTTGAGTCAGTTCTTTATTAATAGGAAGAACGGTTTCTTAGTCAAGGACCTTAACTATTTCAGTTGTGCCTAGCAGAAAGCAGAGATGTTTGTCCTTTAGATTATCAGAACATCCATAGTTTTGAGAGGGAGTACAATTTCATGAGTACCTAAGAGCTCGGGAGTTTGTACATTCAGGGGGTTATGATCTCCTAAATTCTGAAGTAGCTTAGAGAGAGATTTTTAAAGGTTCTTCAGTGTTAAAAGACACAGCAGGCGTTCAGTAGAATTTACAAAGAAGAAAAGTAGCTAAAGATCCTAAAGCTCACATTGGCAATTTCCAGTACCTGCATAGGTACTTAAATGTCTCAGTTTCTCAGAAAATGTGTTTCTTTATTCTGTTCATTACTACAATGTTTAAATAGTTATATGCATACAGCCCTGGAATAACAGAGCATCTAATCACACTGACATGAGAATGAACTGAGAGTTAGGACCTTCATCTTCCCAGTCAGCCTTTGTTATGACAGGGACATGTCTGTATAAGGCAGGGTTAGTAGAGTGTGCAGTAGGCATCCTGAAAAACAGCTGCAGTTGGTGACTTCTGAAGGCTATTCGGGAAATTCAGATAAGCAGTGGAAATTTCTGGATCCATCTCCACTCCTAGATACACTGTTTAAGGGTCATTTGCTAGTATTCAGGTCTTGATTGCCTTGCAGATGGTCACTTACTGATCTCACCCCATGGTATTTGCCTCCAAATCCATCGTGCAACAGGATGACCGCTACTGCAGAAGCAGAGGACACAGGTTGGAAAGCTGCAAACCTGGTTTAAAACAGGTGAACACAAAGAGCATGAAGTGGGTATAGACACATTTGCACAAGTGGCAGACTTTCTGATTAAGTAGTCTCATCATTTGCTTTCTTTTGACACATATATTTGCACCTGAGGTGATGCACCATATCTTTTCCTCTATCTGTATTTTGAACCTTGTTGTTGAGCTCCGTTCTAACAGGAACGCCCTGCCCTGCAGGCTGGCTGTGGTGGTGTGAGCAAACCATTTCCTGTTTGGATTAAATAAGATTATTTTCAGCTGATGTAAGCAGTGCAAAGGGAAACATCCAGCAGCAAGTCTAGCACGGCTCCTTGCGGTATGGCTGCGATGGGGTGCTTTCTATGCTTGCTAGTGCACGCCAGGATGTCTTGAAACATGAGGACCTATGTGTGTCTTGGCTCCTAGTGCAGCTAGAGAAGGTGGCACTGATGGCAGAGGAGATAACGATAGCTCATTGCAGTGTCCCACCTTCCATCGGCTAACTGCACAATATAGTCATGAACCCATAACTTCTTTTTTTGTGTGTGTACCTTAGTGTGGACACCCAGCTGATCTGTTGGAAAGCTACTTAACTGCCTGGTTTTCACATGTGCATTTTACTTGGACAGCACAGATTTGCTTTGGCTATTTTACATTGAAAAGGGCAGGAACTGTGCTTAAAAAAAAAAAAAAAAAAAGAGAGAAAGAGAGGGAGAGAGAATTGTTTTAAGTTTGCACATTCCTGAATTACTGTACACTTACTACCCCACCCATCTATTAACCCAGCCTTTGAGCTTGATGAATTTTTCTCTTAACACAGATATCTATTCCAGCACTCCAAAATGACAGCTCTTGGGCCTGATGTAGCACAAGATAAGTTGGGGTAGTTTTCCTGAAACCCAAATGTTTGAACAGAAGCTATGTCTGAGATTACAGTCAGAAGTTGCTCTTCTGTCTCTGCAATAATCTCTGAGAAACCAGGCGCAGGTGCAATGACAATTATTTGCACGGTACTGTTAAATGAGATTGTGGCTTTTGCGGTTTTGCAATGTGGACAGAAGTCCACCAGGAAACAGATTGAAAACCCAAGATATTCTCTCCTAAACTTGATTCCATTCTTATTGCCCTCTGCACCAAGCTAAGGCCACTTTCAGAGGCTAAGGTTAGTCTATACAGTTTTGCTTAAATAAATACATAAATAATTTGTAAGGTTTGCCTGCTTTGGGTGGAACAGTCACTTCCTACTTTGCGCTAGAGCTCACTTCCTGTGCAAGCACACTTACGCACCTTACACAGTGTATTTGTAGTTTCTCACGTCTCTTTAAAATAGGGAGTTTCTGTAAAAATCTGATGTCATTAAGCAGTGGACAACACACTGTCAGGTAAAGACCCAGGTACATGAATAACATGCAAACAACAAACCATGTTTCTTGAAGAATGACAGTAAGGAGGATGATTTGGGTACTTTTCCCTTCTTTTTCCCATCTGTTCTCAATTATAAGAAACTCCTCCCGCTAGTTTAAAGGAAAGACATACACCCTGCAAAGCCTCTCATCTCTGTACAATATGTGACATCTGTATGTAACAGATGGGCTTTCAGGTTTCTTCATCACTAGCTTTGTTTCCCAGGATCTATGACTGCAGCACCTAAGATCCTGTTCTCGAGATGTAAAAAAAAACTCAAAACAAAAAGGTCTCACACTTGCTGTCCCTGTCCCTGAGCTCACATCAGGTGGAGAATACAACATCATCCACCATTAAAGTCTTTATTTCCAACCATGCAATACCTGTGGGTTGGGGGAGAAAATGAATTTTCGTTTCAGCTATTGGAAGGAAATTGTTAGTGAAGGCTGATTTTTTCTTCTTTTTTTTTAACGGCAAGGTCTGTATGAATGTTTTTGTGGCCAGTGTAGTTGGGCTTCCTCTGTAAATCTTAGGACCATGCTTGAGGCCTAAAGCTGCTGCCTCAAAGTGAAAAAGTGGTATTATTCATTTCACACTTGGACTTGTGCATATGAGAAGAAGATCCAGCACTCCTCACTCGTGATAAAGCTCATCCTGTTCTGAGTCAGACTGACAAGTCGCGTGCACACTCCGCGCATGGGGACGACATAGCGGCCTGCCTTCCCACGGGCCTTGCCTCACTGTCAAGCCTGATAGGACACAGCAATGACTTGACTGGCCACAGTTTTCAAAGTACCTAGTGCTTTTGAGCGCCTTATTTAATACTTGCATAGCCAACTTTATTTGCTTTAAAGGGGAACTATTCCATAATGCATGTGTGTTCTGAACTTATAAGCCAAGAAGGCTACCCTAAGCTTTTGTTGGGCCTAAAAATCCAAGCCAACAAACATTTTGGTCATCTCTCTGTCAGTTTCTTTAAATGGCTTAAAATATCTGGGGGCTGCAATCCCCCTTTCCTCCTTCGTCTCATCTCTTCCACCTTCCTGCATTCTGGTTATTTCATTTCCTGGCTGGTTATTTCTTTTCCTGTGCCTAACTTGGTCCCTCAACTCCTCCTTCCATGACTTCTCTATTTTTTGGTGCTGTCCCCACTTGGCTCTCTGCATTTTCCATACGCCACACAAGTGCTTTGCCTGGCAGTGCACTCATCCTGGCAGTGCAATTCTCTGCAGTCCAGCTGCCTTTTTCTCAACAGCAGCTAACTTTCACCTACACCTGCTGTGACCGACAGAAGTGCCGCTGCTGAGAGGGAGCTGCAGACCTGTTGGGAAAAGACAAATCTACTGCTTCATGTTGTCACACAGTCCCAGGACACTGGCAATCACTTGGTGGAAGTTGGGAAAACCCAGGACTGTCCTGTGGGCAGCTATGAATCATGTATGAGGGATAAGGCATTTAATGCTCTAAGCCATGAAGGAAAATTCGAATGAGGATGGGAAGTAAACTTTATCATGCAACTTATAAAAAGCAGGTATTTGTCTAAATATTATGGGGGTTTTTTCAGCCCACAGCCACAGAAAGCAGAGGAGACTTAAAGTGGAGAAAGGAAAAAAGAATGATGAAAAGTGGCTATGGAGCAGCTGATCAAAGAACAGCAGTTCAAATGGTTTTAAAATAACATGGGCACAACTAATTAGCTCACAAGCTTACACAGTATATACAATGCTGCTAACCTCAAACCAAACTGAAGTACCTCTTTGTGGATCCTGAGCTGATTAGTAGTTTTGGGCAGTGCTGTAAAACTCCTACCTGTAATACACATCTCTAACTCTTACGGGAGGGCACAACACAGTGAATGGTGGTGTCCACTAAATATCACTTGCTGCGGTTTCTATATGCCATCCTACCCGACACAGAGACTGATGGAAGTATCAACACATTGATCGTTTCTTCCCACTCTTGAATGAAAGCCAACATCTGGACTAGCTATTCTTTCCTACAAACAAAAGTAAAAAAGAGTAGTTTCATCATCTTCACTAGAGCTGACCAGAAGTTTTCTCAGAGTTGGATTATTCATCAGAAAAACACCAGCTCACTAGAAACATTTTTCGGGGCTATATTAACTTTCACAAGATCTCTTCTCTTACCTTCTCTTAGCTTTGCTTCGCTTCTCGTCATTCTACTCCTCTCTTGACCTTTCAGTATTTTTAATTATACTGCAACTGTCAAATCCCTGTTATAAATGAAATTTATATTATAAAATTTTCATTTTTAGTTACCCAAAACAGTCAACACAAAATAATTTCCTATTTTTTCACTCCAAATTCAAGATTTGATTCCAAGTCTGAAATTGTGTAATTTCACATGTAATTCAGAGATCCTTAAAATGCTATGATATCTAAGAAAAAATACATCCTGTATAGCATTATTCTTTTTACCTGGACATCACGTCATAGCATTATGATACAGACTGTGAATACAGGGTTTGTTTTGAGGTAAATATTCCTTGTCTATGGAGTCACTGACTTATCATAGAATAAGTGGATTCTAAGCCAGTGAGCTCTGGCTGGTTTCATGATCAAAGAATTTCCATCTTACAGCAATTGAAGCCTTACAACTTTACTCTGTCAAGAAGCAGGGAAGAAAGCTGGTGAGAGTTATGGAGCAGATCAGTGGCTAAGGTGATGATCGTACAGTGGTATCATTCTCATATGCATTTCACCACCTGCTGTTTGGCTTCCTACTCCTGGGTATACAAGGGAAAAGAAACTGGCCCTTTCTTATAATAGACACTGTAATAATGGTGGACACTCGTCTTCCCTAAAGGAATTTCTATTTAGCAGCCCTTATTTTCAGTCAGTCTAGTACCTTTATCTCATCTATATAATGAGCTAATTCCTTTCTCCTGTGAAATATGTGAATTTAGAGTATAGATTTTTTAAAAATTTTGTTGATAATGATAGTAGTATGACAGATCTGATTTACCTATTGTCCTTTAAAGACATAGGAGGAGATGCTTAACAATCTTCAGTTTAGTCAAAGAAAAAGTGAAATGTTAATCAGAATTTCCAGTATTTTGCAACCAGTGAGTGCAACTAGAGTCCAGGAAAATAAAAGGTAAGGTGCTTGCCTACTCTCATTCTGTACTCAGATTAGTGGCGTACTGGATTCCATGCTTACTTGAGAGTTTGTGTTGGCAATCGTTTATTGAGGATTCAGCCCCTTTCATTGTGGGCTTCAGTTTGCACTTCAAACATGAACATGCCTGTGAAAAACACAGTGCATACTACCTTCTCTGAGTTTTTCAGGCAGATGTGCAAGTGGTATTATTTATGCTTTAACTTAACACATATATACCACATTTGAAGTGAGATAATGTGGCAAGAGTACAAGATTACGAATGGCTTTCATAGTTTACCCTTTCCCAGAGGGTTTGCTTGCACCTGTTTTTTACCACGAAAAGGACGTTAAACTTTCTGATATGTGACCAAGTTGCAAATGAAAGATCTTCAAGATAAAAAGTGATATGATTGACTTAAAAGGTCAAAATCTAATATTTTAGTCTGTCAGTTTATGGTGTGATAATTTCACAGAAACATCAAAGATACCGTGTGACCTCCCAGCACATATTTCTCACCTTGAGTGGCTTGTGGCTCTCCTCAGATTTCATGGTCCATCAGTGCACACTTCAGCTGCGCTCCTTTAATAACAGCAGAGCAGGTTAACAGAGCATTTATCTTCCTTGATACTTGAATTGCTGGGGTGCAGCTTTTACAGCCAGTATTAGGGAATGGTGTGCTGCTCTGCCCATTGCCCTCAGGAAAGAGACAGGGGGGCTTTAAAACAACACAGGATTCGTTTTGAAGCTTTTCCAACAGATCAGTCAGTTGAGGAATTGCTGTAAACTTGTGTAAACCAGCAGGCAGGACTTAACTCTTGAATGTCAGGAGCCTGGTTTGAGACCAAAACCTAGCATGCTTCACTAGATTTCCAAGAGGAGCTATGCAGCACCTCATTTTATAGCTGTAAGTGGTTCAGCATCATTCACATCTCATCTGAGCAATTTCCTTTCATATGCAAAAATATAGTTGGAGAAGTGAGATTAGGAACTGGATTCAAAAAACCTAGTATAAAGTGTTGGGATCTTCCTCCTGTAACCTAACAGGAAATGGGGTAAAGTCCTGAATAATCCATGCTGCTTTATGGTCCACATATGGTGGTCTTTTAAGTGGGCAGAGGGAGAGCTGGATGAGATGATCCTGTTAATTGTTGGGTCTTCAGTAATTTTACAGAAGACCAGAAGTGTGTCTGCAAGGATCTAGGCAATCTGATGTTGATTTTCTGCAACCAGCCTCCTTTCCTCATCTCATGGTTCTCAGTTTGTAAAACACTGTCTCCAAAACATCAGCACGCATCTGCAAACACATACTTACAGAGCTATCAGGGGTGTGAAAAAAGAGGATTTCAGTATTTGGGAGGTATAGTCAGGAAGGATGCAGCAGAAGAGTATTCCTGAAGTTAGACAGGAAGGGCTGCACATACAGTCATGCACATGGCAGGTGATGTGGGAACATGCACCATGGGGTCCAGAGCTTTTGGGAAGGAGTGAGAGGGCTGGGGGAAGAAGACAGCACAAAGTCTTCCTTAGTCTCTTCACCAGCTCCCCAGATCACACACACACCCCACTCTGCCTGGCTATTCCCGTCTGGATATACCTATGGTCTTATCAGTACCTCTAGTCCAGTTCTATTACTCCCCTTTCCCTCTCACCCCCACCCCTGAATATGGGAGCACAAAATATAATCGAACTGAAATACACTGTAGGAAAATGCACTCAGCACCCCCCACGCCCCTGCCAATTTCTTTTATTTTAAAAATATATTGGAACAATAACAACAATAATGATGGATTTGCTATCTGCTACTTTGTAAGGGTCCTGGTCCTGGAGCAATCTTCACGTGGGGAGATTTGCCGGTTTGTGGTCTAGGAGGAAAAAATTCCAATTTAAGATAAGAGTTTGCATCCATGTAATACCATAATGGAAATTCATCCAGTGATTAATCCAGGATATGATACAACTTGTTTTTGGTATGTTAGGGAGCAAGGGAGGGGGCCGGCATAGGGAGAAGAGAAGCATTTAAGCATGTGCAGTCACTATTTTTCATAAGGATTTTTATAATGCTTTTACACAATAGGCAGAAATTGCTCCTAAAGAGTCATTCTAGTCTATTGGGTAATTAATATGCATATTAAAAAATTCTAAATATATATTTAATCAACTGGCTGCATAAAATGCCTGAAGCCCTGAATACATATGAACCCAATAGACCAGAACAGCTAAAAAAAAGCTTGCTCCAGGCTCTGGGGGTACTTTCCATGGAGTTTGCTTTTAAAATAGATCTAAGAGCCTAGAATGGACTTGAAGAAGCTGGACCAGTTTTAAAGAAGGGTCCTTTCTTTTCAGGTCACGGACATAATCTGAATTGAGGTTACAGAAGGAAATGGGAAGGTTTGTCTGGAAGGGTACTCTAATAATTAAGATAGTGGCCCAGGACTTGACTCTCTTAGGTGTCCTACCAGGAAAGTGCAGCTGTGAACCTCACCTAGCCCATTATCTGCAATTGTGCCTCAGTTTCCCCTTTTGTAAAATGGGAATAACAACACTTAACATCTTCACACCCTTGTGAGGTGTGTTAAAGAGAAATATTCAAAGATATAGAAGTGAAAGATAAATGCTCAGGTCTCATTGAAAACTAGGTGGAGGAGTCATTGTAAGTGCCCTTCATGCCCTTGAAAATCTCACCTTTATTTTATTGATGGCTATAATGCACTTTGAGACCTTTGGTGGAAAGGTGTTATAGATGTGCAAAGCTGCTAAGGAAGATGGAGTAAAAATTGACTAAAAGGTCAACTTCAGAAGCAAAGGAATATAATATGAGGATAACCTATGGCAAATACCCTGAAGGCTACACCTGGGAATGTAGGAGTATGAAGTCAAATTATGCCTTTAGATAATTCTGAGTCAAAGATGGTATTAGGCAAATATAACAGCAGAGGAAGGTGACCTATGGCATCTCAGGAGGCCAGAAACTGGTCATTCATTCTTCAGTTAACCATCCATATGTAAAAGGTTTCTCTGACCACTCTAATATGGATCATCTCAATGAACAGCTTCTCAGTGGTCATCTTTTCCTTTCTGGAAACCACCACATTTCTCTCCAATAGCCCCTCGTCACAGAAGAACCAAGACTTTTACAAGCTCAACTATGTGCTTATTTGCTCGGTAGTCTCAGATTTTATATTATGGTCAAAAATCCATCATCATTTCCCCAAATAATTCAACTTATAAGCATCACGTCTTAAATCTGCTCTCACGCATGCTGAGTAAAGCTGTAGCTACACACTGGATTCTGTGGGAAACGTCTGGGACCTGAAGAGGCCTAAATTTACATTAGTGCATTTATTTTTCTGTCACTCAACTTTGTTTCCTACTTTCCATCACATTGCAGTTGAACAATCTCAAAAAGTAGGTCTGAGAGCAGACTTTAAATTTTGGTTTAAAATAAAGAGTCTTATCCACAGGCAATAAAATAACAACAATTGCTAAAGGCACTTGAACAATATTGTAAAGAATGACAGTAATAATTCCAGGTACGTTTAAGTATTAAGCTGAAAACAGCAAACCACATTATATTTAAGACATTTAAAAACTAAGCTTAACTGGAAAATTAAAAATTGGAAAGTACAAACTAATTTTTATAGGTTTGTTTTAGAAGAGATTTCTAAAGTGACAAATACTAGATATAAAGCCAAAAAAGAGGCTTACTGTGATGTTTGGATAAAAAATTATTGCGTTGTTGAAAATAAGAACTTAGTTTAAGACAATTTCCCTTTTATTACCAAGATGAGCTATGATAATTAAGGTTTTGTAAACTATGGCTTACAGCCTTCTGGATATATTCTTACCACATCCAAAAGAAAGATCCTTGTCTCATAGAAGCAACAGTCTAAACAATTAAAGAGGTCTAGATGAGTGCAACATGCAGCCATAGTGGTCAGGATAATTATTGTACTCATTAAGTTATAAGTTTTAATAACATGATTTATTAATCTATTTTCATGTAGGATGATCTCCACACAAGCAATTATCAGCTAGTTCTTGCAGGCAGCAAAAAAGAAATGGGTTCTCACATGGATTTGAATACACACTGTTGAAATGATGTTACAGATTGAATCAAAAAAATAATTTCATTCATTGGTGAAATGTATAAGTGGAGCAGAAAAATAGGGTGAAGAATTTGGTCTTCCTAGTGAAATATTTATAATAGCACAACAGGGTTCCTTCACAGCTAGTTTCTGGGAAGACTCGTGTTTATGGGGGGAATTGTGGGAGGTAATCAGGAGGCAACTGATCACTGAAGTCTGCCTGTTAGCTGGGAAATTCTAGCAAGAATCAATTCAGAGTTAAGAAACCAAACATAAGTTCAAAGTGGGAAAAAAGGTGCTTGATGATTTTCCTTTGTAATTGTGCAGAAGCATGTGTATAGTTAAAGCATTGATATAAAAATAACCTAAAATGGCTGGTCAAAAAAAGAGACGAGAATGGTTAGGTGAAGCCTTAAAGACAAGGACATGATGTTTACATTTGAAGTGTTGTTGGTGAGAGAATAGAATTTGGATTAAAGGATGGGGTTGACCTAGGTAGACCTCTAGGTGAGAGAGACAGTGTGAGCATGGTATTAAGTCTTCACATGTGAGGGAATCAGAAGTTGGTACAAGGGGCTTCCACTGAATTAAATGTTAGCCCATCAGACAGAGAAAACTCCTAGAGTTTGGCATGTGACCTAGGATAGTGTATTACAGATAGATTCTGTACAGACAGACTTCAATAGTCAGGGGCACCACAGCTTACATGCCTCAGTTCTCCTAGGATAAATTAGGACAAAATAAGTAACACATATACAATCAGAGGCACTTTTTCTTTATAGTGTTTGCTCAGCTGTAACAGAATGTGAAAGTGGCTAGAAGTGATTTTGCATGACTGTGAAATCAGAATTCATTCAGCAGATTTGTTCAGTGCAGTTACTACTAATTCTAAAGCAGTAAAAATAGTTCTGGGAATACCTTCATCTTGTTTCCTCTTGAATCAAGAGTGCTGATATTTGTAACTCAATTAATGAGGGTGTGGATCCTTTGAGGTTTTTTTTTTTTTCTTTCCTTGAATTCAGGTAATAATATCAAGATCCAAATCCTCAACAGTCAATGGGAAAAAAAAAAACAAACCACAAAAAAACCCCACACCAAAACCAACCCCCCCTCCCAACATTAAATTTAAATCATTGAACAGACAAAGTCCAGGAAATGGAATTTAAGGATCCTTTCATCTTCGGCTGACATTGGTGAACTAGGAGGAAAAGTTAAATGGAGATCCCTAGAAAGTTTGGATAAACATGCAAGAGCTTAAATTCTTCTGCGAAGCAAATTGATCTCAGAGGTTCCTTGTACATTCATTCATAGGGAATGTTATGCAGCTTTCTTGGCTAGATGCACGGTCACTATGAGGGAGGATAAGGTCTCTAATATTAGCAAGTACTGGGTCAGAAAAGGGATTGGTCAGACAGACACTGACATAACCTTGGCCTCATAAATCTGTCACATTATCCCCTGTTCTGGTTTGTTTATATTACTGGAGTTTATAAGTGGTCAAATATTTTATTTTTCAGCTGGGTGGAGGAAAAGGAAATTCACTCTTTGAACAAGACCTAGATAACAGCGTTAAGTCCTGAGTATATTTCTGTGGCCAAACTAAAAATGATTCCCTGAAAATGGGGGGTTGTAATGGGAGTGCTGACACAATCTGATTCCTAGCTATCACTTTGCAAGCTGTGCTGTTATAATAAGAAGAAAAGGTTGTGTCTTCGGTGGAAAACTGATGGAAGTTAGTAATGCTGGGTGAAAATATGCAGCTCATTTAAAGGAGGAGAAACTGTAACAAAGTAAATGAATCACATAAAAAAGGTAAAAAAAAGACAGCTAGGCCAGAAATGAAAGACATATAAAACATGAGGGAAGGAGAATTTTTTTCCCCCATTCAGCATACCCTGAGAACCTGATTGTCATCCAATTAGAGGCTGAGAGAAGGTTTGATTAATCTATCACAAGCAAAAGGGCCTGGCTCCAGTCACTAATCGGGGAGGTGTGAAAACTGTGTGTGGGTCCCTAGAGGTTTCTTCAGCTTCTGTGTTCGCATGATCAGGTGTTCCTGCATAGTCAGTTCCAGGACAACTGTCTCTTCACAATTATTACAGCTAATTGTAAATAAGACCGCACAAGCCAAGGAGTTTTGATCCTGCCTGCTCAATATGTGCTTGCCCTAAAATAAGAGCGTAGCCTACTCTGAAATCTCTGCCTCTTTCCTTTTTAAAGTTAGATATTGGTACGAGTGCAGCCAGCCCCATATGTTATGTGGTTGATTGTTTTTAAACAGGACCCCTGAGCCAGTTTGAATAGTCTGGGTGATAAGTGTCTCCACAGCAGGCTATAAGGGAAAAAGGAAAATCTTTCCCTTGAGCAGTGGATTGACTGCAAAGGCATTCAGAAAAGGCTACTGCAACACAATGCCCTCAGCAGCAGTCTGAAGGCTCAACACAGCGAGGGCAGATCCAGGCAGCCTGGCTTTGCCACCCACCCACCACCCCCGTGCGTGGTGATAAAAGCCTCGGCAGCACAGCCTCTGCAGGAGCCAGCCACGCCTGCCCCACTTCTCTAGGGGCAACTTTTTGGATTTGGCTGCCTGAGGTACCTCCCTGGGGTGGCAGGACTTGTTATTGCAGCCTACCTCTGGGAGAGTTTGATTAGGTTTTCTATGCATTGGCATCAAGTATTGCTTGACACACCCTAAGGCATCCACGTACGGCTGTCAGATACAATGCTGCACCTACGGGAGACCTGTGTCTTTCTGAAGTGGCAGCTGAGGCTGGGCAGGAATGTCCTAGGGCACCTCAAATGACACTAAGTGCCTTTGCGATGCTCAATGCCTGTAGAAGTGAGCCCTAAGCATCTATCTGGCTTTGTTTCTATGAGAAAAGGAGGAGAAGATAGCAAAGAACAGCCTGCATATATAAGAGAGATAATATCATTTAATGGCTTGAAAGCCATCAAGCAGCCTTGATGGGTGCTGGGAGATAGAATTCAGAGCACCTGGAGAACTATTGCTCTGTTAGGTGGCGCGATATTGCCATGTTGAATATATTTTAAAATCACTGTCAAATCATTTTGCATTCACAACTTCCAATTTTACTCCACTGTGACTACAGAGGTGGTCAATAAACCCACATGGAATACAGTGGATACTCTTGGAAATCTTCCTGTCTGGACAGCATTGGTCCTATGGACCTACATCTCAACGTGTTTTCAGGCCTCTTCTGGGAGGATGTAAGGCTCTAAATCCTGTCGGGAGGCCTTCTGTATGTACCAGGCATTGTTACACAAAAACCTAGCTACCTGCCATTTGGATAGGCAGGAAATCCTCAGCCACCATTATCGCTGTGGGTAAATAGCTTACTTTCTGTCATTTCAGGTGGGGTGCCTTTGTTCTTCTGCTATTGCTTCTTTGGTTTATATAATCATATAATTTTCTTTCCAGACTAAGATGATCACATAACTCTTAAATAACGCCCAGTTGGATCTTTTCCCACTCTCTCTATGAAACATATGTATTGAAATACATGTAGTACTAAGACTGTTTTGTATATATTTGTATACATATATGTGTATATATATATGTGCATTTTTATAGGCACATATCAATACATGTACATACTTCTACCTATCCACATTTGTATGTATGTGTATAAATACACATGTAAATACAAGAAGTCTACGAGGTAGTCCATCTGGCTTTGTGCAGATACTCATATCATTCATGAACATCATTGTTACATAATTATTGTCTTTATTATTCTCAATGGACATATCAGAATTTCAAAAAAACAAATGTAAATTTTGAAACATTATTCTACAAAGTGTGAGGCAAAAAAAATGGCACGTGTTCAGTCTTTGCCACATTGCAGACTGCAGTATGAATTAAAATGTGAGGCAAATGGTTTCCATTTTAAGCATATCTGACCACAGGATTCTGTGATTCTATTCTGTGATTCTGTGATTGCCTGCATATAAATTAAAATCAAATGGATATTTCCTCAGATATTTCTGGCAACACAGTTCGGCCATAGATTAAAAAAAATAACATAAACTTGATGTTACAAATATGTGTAACATATATGAAATATATGAAACATATATGAAAATGAACAAATATGAAAATGTTGTAAATAACTAAATCAGAAACATTCAGTGCTGAGGGAAGAATCTCAGGACTTACTGCTTCAAAACCACAGACTTCTAGCATGTAAACTAAAGAAGAATCTCCATTAACATGTAGTAGCATTTATAAAAGAAGAAA